>NW_027590451.1:305000-328585 GCF_964213995.1 Mustelus asterias
CGCAGGTATGCATGACTTGATTGCGACAGGCTCGGTGCTGAAGGCTGATCCTGACCGAGTGGCGGTGAAGAGAATTACTCTGAGTGGCCATCCCTTCAAAATCATGACCAAAACCTCAGTGGTGAGGTACATGTTCTTCAACCGAGGTAAGAATGTGGTGCTGAGGAGGGGGAGCAGAATGTGGGGGGTTTGTGGGGGAGGAGAGGGTGCTGTGGGGGGTGCAATGGGTCGGGAGGGCTGTGAGGGGTCACGGGGGGTGCTGCGGGAGGAGCTGTGAGGGGTCATGGGGAGGGGTTGCTGCCAGGGGTCATGGGGGGTGCGAAGGGTGCAAGGGGTCGGGGGAGGTGCTGCCAGGGGTCAGGGGGGGGGCTGCCAGGGGTCGGAGTGGAAGGGTGCAAGGGGTCGGGGGGGGGTGGGGGGGGTGGGGTGGACGCTGCTAGGGGTCGGGGGGGTTGCGGGGAGTCGGGGGGATCAGTGGAATTCTAGCTTGTGGATCTTGTAAGATGGGACTGGAAATTTCTGAGCTGCTCGGGGCCCGAGTCGGGACTGCTGGGCCGGTTTGGGGTTTGGGCCCCGGGTGCGATGGTTCCTGCAGCCAGTCAGTAACTTGATGAAAAGGTGCTGCATGGGTTGGCTTGTCGCTGGGACGTCCCGTTATCATTGACTCACTCGCTGACTCACTGAACACTTCAAACACCAGCACTCAGACTGTCAGATAGTTCAATCACCAGCAATAATCTGCATTGCAGCATCGTTCGAATGTATATCGTATTATAGATCAGCCTGTGAGCGAGCCACAGACACAGCCATTGGATCAGATGATCAAAGACTTGGGATGTGTCTGAAAGGAACAAAGGGAGAAGGATTGAGAGAGGGAATTTCGAGCTTGGAGTCGAGGCAACTGAACCACCGCTGATATTGATTAAACCCGGGGTTTAATTAGAATGAGGGGAGCGCAGAGATCCTGGAGGGATGTGGGGCTGGAGCAGATTCCAGAGTTAGGGAGCTCACTGAGGGATTTGAAACAAGGATGAAAATTTAACATCAAGGTGTTGTTTAAGTGGGAGCTAATGTAGGGCAAAGGTGGCAGGTAAATGGGACTTGCTGCAGGTAAATGGGACTTGCTGCAGGTAAATGGGACTTGCTGCAGGTTGAGATGTGGACAGCAGAATTTTGGATAACTTCAGGTTTACAGAGGGTAGAATGTGGGGGAGCAGCCAGGAATGTGTTGGAATTGTCAAGTCTGGAGGTAAAGTCTCGGATGAAGGTAACAGGAATACAAGAGGAACCAGCCATTCAATAAAGCTTTTCTTTTACAATGTTAGAGGTGTTATTGGAAGCTCCTCCCCTTTCAAAATTCCTGTGTTTGCCTCACTATTAACTGTTTAACTAGTGAGCAGACATTATTTATTCAATTCCTTATTTCCTTTCTCCTCGCCACAACAGGGTTCCCCTTGAGATTTATTTATTAGGCACAAGTAGGCGTACATTAACACTGCAATGAAGTTAGTGAAAATCTCCTAGTCACCACACTCGGGCGCCTGTTCGGGTACACTGAGGGAGAATTTAGCACGGCTAATGCACCCTAACCAGCACGTCTTTGGACTGCAGGAGGAAACCCTCACAGACACAGGGAGAATGTGCAAACTTCACACAGACAGTGACCCAAGCCGGGAATCGAACCCGGGACCCTGGTGCTGTGAGGCAGCTGTGCTAACCACTGTGCCATTGTGATGTTACTTGACTGGGAGCCAATGTAATGCAGTGAGCCAGGAGGTGATGAGGGAACAGCACTTGGCACGCATTAGGATATGGGCCAGGATGTGGAGATGTCGGCGTTGGACTGGGGTAAGCACAGTAAGAAGTCTCACAACACCAGGTTAAAGTCCAACAGGTTTATTTGGTAGCACAAACTTTCAGAGCGCTGCTCCTTCATCAGGTGAGTGATATGGACAGCAGAGTTTTAGATGACTTTGCATTTATGGACTTTAGAATGTAGGAAAGCAGGCAGGAGTGTGTTGGATTAGTCAAGTCTACAGGTAATGAATGATCAAATAACCTGCCAACACACATGAGTTGATTTGACACATGTATGTTTAACCATTGAAAGATCTGTCCAATTCATCACATTCTCAATATACTAAGAAACTAGAGAGAGAACTTTACCCTGTATCTAACCCCATGCTGTACGTGTCCTGGGAGTGTTTGATGGGGACAGTGTAGAGGGAGCTTTACTCTGTATCTAACCCCATGCTGTACCGGTCCTGGGAGTGTTTGATGGGGACAGTGTCGAGGGAGCTTTACTCTGTATCTAACCCGGTGCTGTACCTGTCCTGGGAGTGTTTGATGGGGACAGTGTAGAGGGAGCTTTACTCTGTATCTAACCCCGTGCTGTACCTGTCCTGGGAGTGTTTGATGGGGACAGTGTAGAGGGAGCTTTACTCTGTATCTAACCCCGTGCTGTACCTGTCCTGGGAGTGTTTGATGGGGACAGTGTAGAGGGAGCTTTACTCTGTATCTAACCCCGTGCTGTACCTGTGAACATTGGGGTTGATTGTGAGCAGTATGTCATGCTGACTTCCTCTAGTTGTTGCTCCTGGACTCCAGACCCTCCCAGTTGCTGCACTGATGAACAGTGTCTGCCTATACCAATGGAGAGGTTTTGTCTTTACAGAAGATGTGCTGTGGTTCAAACCAGTGGAATTACGAACCAAGTGGGGTCGAAGAGGTCACATCAAGGAGCCTTTGGGTAAGGAGATACTTTTAAGACTTGGAGGTTTTATACAGGGAGCTTGAGCCTGAAGGTCAGTAGCTCGATATACTGCATTGTGGAGGCTAAGTCATTTAAAAGATGACTTGTGTTTCATTGGCACTGTTCCCAACCTCAGGACATCCCAATGCACTTTACAGCCAGTGCTTCACCTCTGCAGAGTCATCGCTGTGACTAAGTCAGAAACACAGCTGCCAACTTACACCCAGGTTCTGACACCGATGATGACCTGAGGATCTGTTTCTGTTGCTGGAGGAATAGATGTTGCTCTTCTAATGATATCTGAAAGCGCAGTGGAATAATTTACATTCACCTGAGAGTTTAAACCTGCCATCCAAATGAAAATCCCTCTGACAGTGCAGCACTCCCTCAGCACTGACCCTCTGACAGTGTAGCACTCCCTCAGCACTGACCCTCTGACAGTGTAGCACTCCCTCAGCACTGACCCTCTGACAGTGTAGCACTCCCTCAGCACTGACCCTCTGACAGTGTAGCACTCCCTCAGCACTGACCCTCTGACAGTGTAGCACTCCCTCAGTACTGACCCTCTGACAGTGTAGCACTCCCTCAGTACTGACCCTCTGACAGTGTAGCACTCCCTCAGTACTGACCCTCTGACAGTGCGGCACTCCCTCAGCACTGACCCTCTGACAGTGCGGCACTCCCTCAGCACTGACCCTCTGACAGTGTGGCACTCCCTCAGTACTGACCCTCTGAAGGTGCAGCACTCCCTCAGTACTGACCCTCTGACAGTGCGGCACTCCCTCAGTACTGACCCTCTGACAGTGCAGCACTCCCTCAGTACTGACCCTCTGACAGTGCGGCACTCCCTCAGTACTGACCCTCTGAAGGTGCAGCACTCCCTCAGTACTGACCCTCTGACAGTGCGGCACTCCCTCAGCACTGACCCTCTGACAGTGCAGCACCCCCCTCAGTACTGACCCTCTGACAGTGCGGCACTCTCTCAGTACTGACCCTCTGACAGTGCGGCACTCTCTCAGTACTGACCCTCTGACAGTGTGGCACTCCCTCAGCACTGACCCTCTGACAGTGCGGCACTCCCTCAGTACTGACCCTCTGACAGTGCGGCACTCCCTCAGCACTGACCCTCTGACAGTGTGGCACTCCCTCAGTACTGACCCTCTGAAGGTGCAGCACTCCCTCAGTACTGACCCTCTGACAGTGCGGCACTCCCTCAGTACTGACCTTCTGACAGTGCAGCACTCCCTCAGTACTGACCCTCTGACAGTGCGGCACTCCCTCAGTACTGACCCTCTGAAGGTGCAGCACTCCCTCAGTACTGACCCTCTGACAGTGCGGCACTCCCTCAGCACTGACCCTCTGACAGTGCGGCACCCCCCTCAGTACTGACCCTCTGACAGTGCGGCACCCCCTCAGCACTGACCCTCTGACAGTGCGGCACTCCCTCAGCACTGACCCTCTGACAGTGCGGCACTCCCTCAGCACTGACCCTCTGACAGTGCGGCACTCCCTCAGTACTGACCCTCTGACAGTGCGGTGCAGGGCGGTGGGGATTTGTGTATACTCTGGTCCCTGTGTGAGATGGACGGAGCTGTAACTCTGATCTAACCCGGCCTGTGTTGTTTGCAGGAACTCATGGACATATGAAATGTTTGTTTGATGGCCAGCTGAAATCCCAGGACACCGTGCTGATGCACTTGTACAAACGGGTTTTCCCAAAGTGGGCGTACGATCCCCATGTTCCCAATCCGGTGGCGTGGGAAAAATCGGAATCCAACGTCAACGTGCAGGAAATTGAGATGGACTAGAGTCTGTGAACAAATTTCACAATTTTATTTAAAAATACCACTTTGCCCATTTGGAATGAGTTGGATTATAAACTCTGGTTTTTCTCCTGGTCTGAGTTTGGGGGTTCTGTTCTGTTTTGAGAATTGTTTAAACTGGAAGTTGCAGTTCTGCTGCACCAACACCAGGAGTCAGTGTCGAGCTTTGTTATGCAGACCATCATTGCCCTCTGCTGGTGATGGACAGTACTGTCTCCACACAGTCACCAACCAGCAATTCTCACCACACAGTCAGCCAATACCAAATTTCTCCCCTCCTTCCTCCGGCAGCCAACTTGTTCCTTCGCCTCGTCCAATACCAGACTGTGGGAAGTGACTGCAAGAACTCTGTGATTTATTCTCCCTGTGGAAATCCCATCACATCCCCTCGGTCTCCAGGGATAGGGAATGACTTCTTGAGGCGGTTTTGCTGTTGTGTTCCTCACTGCACAAGTCAAACAGACTGGCACTGTCAGCGGAGAGCCTTTGTACAATGGCTGGCAGTCTGTGAGATTACAAACATACGAATTCGGAGCAGGAGTGGGCCACTCGGCCCCTCATGTCTGCCCCACCATTCAATAAGATTCCCGACCACCCCAATAACCTTTCACTGTCTTAGTCAACAGAAATCTCTCTACTTCAGCCTTAAAAATATTCAAAGTCTCTGCTTCCACTGCCTTTTGAGGAAGAGAGTTCCAGAGACTCTCAACCCTCAGATAAAAGATTTCTCCTCATCTCTTTTAACGATAAGTAGTCTCACAACACCAGGTTAAAGTCCAACATGTTTATTTGGTAGCACGAGCTTTCGGAGCGCTGCTCCTTCACTCACCTGATGAAGGGGCGGTGCTCAGAAAGCTCATGCTACCAAATAAACCTGTTGGACTTCAACCTGGTGTTGTGAGACTTCTTACTGTGCCCACCCCAGTCCAACACCGGCAACTCCACATCTTTTAACGATTACCTCTTATTTTTACACAGTGACCCCGAGTTCTAGATTCTCCCACTGTTGAAACATCCTCTCCATATCCACCCTGTCAATATGCCTCAGGATTTTGATGAAGTCGCCTCTTTTCTAAACTCCAGTGGATACAAGTCTAACCTGTCCAATGTTTCCTAATAAGTATAATCTGACTAACCTTCTCTGAACTGCTTCCAATGCATTTCCATTGCTGCATTCTGAATCGGGCTTGAAGCTGTGTGCATCTTCCTGTAAAGTGGATTAGGGATGCAATTGTCGGAGGTGAGAGACTTGGCCGCGTGGAGAATTAGCAGGAAGAGACCATTCAGTCCCTCCGGCCTGTTTCACCATTCTGTTCGACCTGGGCTGATACACCTCCATATCCCTCAGTACCCCGACACAATCAATCTCATTCTTTACTGTTTTAGTGGATCCCAAGTCTCAGCTGTTTCGGGGTGAGAATCCCAGATTTCCATAACCCTGTGTGGAAAAACTAACTAATTTAATCAGTGTGCAGCTGTAATCAGAATAAATCCTTTCAGCCCCTGCATCATTCGGGTTAGTTGGTGTTACCCTCTGCCTCTTGCTATGGTGTGGTACCCAGGGCTAAATATTGTTACGCCAGATGAGAGCCAACTACAGTTCTGTACAACTGAAGCATCACTCGTCAGTGTTCCATTAAATTCAATCCTGAGAAGTTTCCAGAATATTCGATGTGAGTTGTGATTGAGCCAGAGTGAATATATCTTCACTTTCTTATAAAAATCCGACAGCTTCAATGAAAAATAAACCATTTTCAGAGTTCTGAACCATGTAACTGCGTTTCATATCTGCTCCTTGCACCAAACATTGTCATTCTCTCTTCACGTTCTGCTCCGGCTGGGGAGCTTTGGTCTGACTATTTACTGAGGATCTCAGAGCTGCCACTGAATCAGACAGCATAAAGGAAATAGCCGTCACCCGCAGAGCGGCCATTAATGGATGTCAAGAGAAAGCAGAGAACAATTCACTGTCAATCTCATCCTGCCTCAGCAGGATGGCCTGTATAACAGGAAGTGGCTGTATGAGGGTCCGGTCTGTCCTGCATAGCAGGAGCGTCTATACAAGGGTCCAGTCTGTCCTGTATGTCCGGAGGTGTCTGTACGAGGGTCTGGTCTGTCCTGTATGTCCGGAGGTGTCTGTACGAGGGTCCAGTCTGTCCTGTCTATGGTGAGGCGGCTTCAGGAGGGTCGGGTCTGGGCGGGTATTTGAAACATCAGTTGACCTGAGCTATTTTTGGCCGATTCTTTTTCATTTCACAGTCATGTAAAACCTTGTCCCTGAGAGCAATTCTATTTGTAATTGGAGAATCTGCGATTGGGACTTGTGATATAAGGGCAGTATAAAAACTGACATGATATAATGGACACGGTGAAAACAGAACAAAGAAACAACTTGTTTTTATACAGTGCCTTTAACTTAATGACAATTAAATTCTGATCTTGTGAGCAAAGCAAGAGATTTGGATAGGCTGAGCGAGTGGGCGAGGATCTGGCAGATGGAATATAACGTTAGCAAATGTGAGGTTATCCACTTTGGAAGAAATAATAGTAATTTGGAATATTATTTAAATGGAGAAAAATTACATCGTGCGACTGTGCAGAGGGACCTGGGGGTCCTTGTGCACGAATCGCAAAAACTCAGTCTGCAGGTGCAGCAGGTGATCAAGAAGGCGAATGGAATGTTGGCCTTTATCGCGAGGGGGATAGAATATAAAAGCAGGGAGGTCTTGCTGCAACTGTACAAGGCACTGGTGAGGCCGCAACTGGAGTACTGTGTGCAGTTTTGGTCCCCTTATTTGCGAAAGGATATATTGGCCTTGGAGGGAGTGCAGAGAAGGTTCACCAGGTTGATACCGGAGATGAGGGGTGTAGCTTATGAGGAGAGATTAAACAGATTGGGTCTGTACTCGTTGGAGTTTAGAAGGATGAGGGGTGATCTTATAGAGACATATAAGATAATGAAGGGGCTGGATAGGGTAGAGGTGGAGAGATTCTTTCCACTTAGAAGGGAAACCAGAACTAGAGGGCACAGCCTCAAAATAAGGGGGGGCCGGTTCAGAACAGAGTTGAGGGGGAACTTCTTCTCTCAGAGGGTAGTGAATCTCTGGAATTCTCTGCCCATTGAAGTGGTGGAGGCTTCCTCGTTGAATATGTTTAAATCACGGGTAGATAGTTTTCTGATCGATAAGGGAATTAAGGGATATGGGGAGCAGGTGGGTAAGTGGAACTGATTCGCTTCAGATCAGCCATGATCTTGTTGAATGGCGGGGCAGGCTCGAAGGGCCAGATGGCCTACTCCTGCTCCTATTTCTTATGTTCTTATGATATCTCCTTGTGACAAAGATTAATTTGGGACCCAGCAATGCTGCTGAGTTGTCGATGAGTTAAGCACCGTCTTTCCAAATTGCTTTTTATGTAAAAAGTAACTAGATGAGGAGAAAGTTACAGATGAAATGGAGTTGCTGACAAACGCAGCAATCGAGCGGTGGAAAGGAAAATGCAGATGTTGGAAAGGTCCAGCAGCTGTACCTGCAATGGGATACTGCTCAAAGCGAGAGCTCATTGGATGTGAAGGAAAATTAGAGCAAACAGAAAATACAAATGAAAGGAAAGCAATGGTAAAATTCCATCTTCCAGCTGGCTTAACCCAGCCAGACAATGCATCACGAACCTACCGCCCTCCTTCCCCACCCCCATAAAATCCCCAGTCACACTCTTGCCATCTACTGATGGGAATATCGATATCACAACATATTCTGCAATGAATGATTGGGCTTAATTTGGGATTGATACAGGGCGATGAAGTGGCCATAAGAATGGGAGTAGGCCATTCAGCCCCTCATGCCTGTTCCACCATTCAATAGGATCATGGCTGATCTGAAATTCCTCATGTCCACTTTCCTGCCCTTTCCCCGAACCCTCGATTCCCTTACTGATCAGAAATCTATCTCAGCCTTAAATATAAACAAGGACTCTGCCCCCACAGCTCTCTGCAGCAAGGAATTCCAAAACCTTCACCCCTCAGAAGAAATTTCTCCTCATCTCAGTCTTAAATTGACATCCTTTTCTTCTGAGACTCTGCCCTCTGGTCCGAGACTCTCCCACGATGGGAAACATCCTCTCAGCATTGACCCTGTCAAGCCCTTTAGGAATCCTATATGTTTCAATGAGAGACCTCATTCTTCTAAATTCCAATGAGTAGAGTCTCAACCCGTTTAATCTTTCCTCAGTAGACAATCCCTCCATACCGGGGATCATCCTAGTGAACCTTCTCTGAACTGCCTCCAATGAAATAATATCTTAAATAAGCAGACCAAAACTGCTCACAGTGCTCCAGATATGGTCTCACCAGTACCTTGTACAGTTGCAGCAAGACCTCCCCATTCTGATACTCCAACCCCATTGAAATAAGAGCCAACGTTCCATTAGTCTTCCTGATTACCTGCTGTACCTGTGTGCTAGCTTTCTGTTTTTCGTGCACACGTTCTCCCCAAGTCCCTGTTGTGTTGCAGCTTTCTGCAGTTTTTCTCTGTTTAAATAATATTTCTTGTTCTCCCTTCCAAAATGGCCAACATTTTCCCACATTGTACTCCATTTGCCCACTTAACCTATCAATATCTCTGTAAACTGTTTGTACTCCTCTTGCAATTTGCCTTTCCATCAATTGAGGAATTGAGTTTAGAAATCGGGAGTTAATGCTGCAGCTGTATAGGACCCTGGTCAGACCCCACCTGGAGTACTGTGCCCAGTTCTGGTCGCCTCATTACAGAAAGGATGTGGAAGCCATAGAAAGGGTGCAGAGGAGATTTACAAGGATGTTGCCTGGATTAGGTGGCATGCCTTATGAGGATAGGTTGAGAGAGCTAGGTCTTTTCTCCTTGGAGAAGCGAAGGATGAGAGGTGACCTGATAGAGGTGTATAAGATGTTGAGAGGTATTGATAGAGTGGATTCTCAGAGACTTTTACCCAGAGCTGAAATGGTTGCCACAAGAGGTCACAGGTTTAGGGTGCTGGGGAGTAGGTACAGAGGAGATGTTAGGGGTAAGTTTTTCACTCAGAGGGTGGTGGGTGCGTGGAATCGGCTGCCGGTAGTGGTGGTGGAGGCGGATTCGATAGGGTCTTTTAAGAGACTTTTGGATAGGTTCATGGAAGTTAGTAAGATAGAGGGTTATAGGTAAGCCTAGTAGGTAGGGACATGTTCGGCACAACTAGTGGGCCGAAGGGCCTGTTTGTGCTGTAGCTTTTCTATGTTCTAATTTTTGTGTCATCTGAAAATTTGTCTCCAGTACATTCGCTTCCTTCCTCCAAGTCATTAATATATACTGTAAACAGTTGCGGCCCCAGCACTGATCCCTGTGGAACCCCACTGGTTACAGGTCACCAAGCTGAAAAAGAACCCCTTATCCCCACTCGCTGTTTCCTGCCATTAGCCAATTCTCTATCCATGCAAATATACTACCTCCAACACAATGGGCGCTTATAACTTAACCTTTTGAGGTACCATGTTTGAAAACCTTCTGGAAGTCCAAACACAACACATTTACTGTTTCCCCTCTATCCACTCTGGTTGAGCTTTCCTTGAAAAACTAATAAATTATAGAATTCCTACAGTACAGAATGAGGCCATTCAGCCCATTGTGTCTGCACCAACCACAATCCAGGCCCTATCCCCATAACCACCTATTTACCCTACTAATCCCCCTGAAACTAAGGGGTAATTTAGCATGGCTAATCAACCTAGCCCGAGTCAGACATGATTTCCCTTTCATGAAGTCATCCTCAACACTGGTGCCCCGCAAGGCTGTGTTCTCAGCCCCCTACTATACTCCTTATACACCTATGACTGTGTGGCCAAATTCCCCTCCAATTCGATTTTCAAGTTTGCTGACGACACCACCGTAGTGGGTCAGATCTCAAACAATGACAAGACAGAGTACAGGAATGAGATAGAGAATCTGGTGAACTGGTGCGGCAACAATAATCTCTCCCTCAATGTCAACAAAATGAAGGAGATTGTCATGGATTTCAGGAAGCGTAAAGGAGAACATGCTCCTGTCTACATCAATGGGGACGAAGTAGAAAGGGTCGAAAGCTTCAGGTTTTAAGGTGTCCAGATCACCAACAACCTGTCCTGGTCCCCCCATGCCGACACTATAGTTAAGAAAGCCCACCAATGCCTCTACTTTCTCAGAAGACTAAGGAAATTTGGCATGTCAGCTACGACTCTCACCAACATTTACAGATGCACCATCGAATGCATTCTTTCTGGTTGTATCACAGCTTGGTCTGGGCTCCTGCTCTGCCCAAGACCGCAAGAAACCACAAAAGGTCATGAGTGTAGCCAATCCATTACACAAACCAGCCTCCCATCCATTGACTCTGTCTACACTTCCCGCTGCCTCGGCAAAGAAGCCAGCATGATGAAGGACCTCACGCACCCCAGACATTCTCTCTTCCACCTTCTTCCGTCGGGAAAAAGATACAAAAGTCTGACGTCACGTACCAACCGACTCAAGAACAGCTTCTTCCCTGCTGCCATCAGACTTTTGAATGGACCTAAATCGCATTAAGTTGATCTTTCTCTACACCCTAGCTATGATCGTGACACTACATTCCCCACTCTTGTTTCCTTCTCTATGAACGGTATGCTTTGTCTGTATAGCACGCAAGAAACAATACCTCTCACTGTATGCTAATACATGTGACAATAATAAATCAAATCAAAAATCTGTTTGGTTAGATTGCAATTTTCCAAATGTGCTGCGATTACTTCTTTAATTAATTCCAACATTTTTCCAACAATAGATGTTAGGTTAATCGGCTTATAGTTACCAGCTTTTTGCCTCCCTCCCTTTTTGAATAGGGATGTCACATTAGATCCAATGTCAACACTGGATTTAATCCTGTGTTCCAAAGCTGCAGGGTCAGTGTGGTACAATAACAAACTGGGGCGTTGTTCATTGTACAGGGTGTCTCGTGACTCCATCTCCAAACCAGGGCCAGTCCTACACCTGAAATCATTGTCATACCTGATGGTTTATGTTCCAGATTCCCCACTGTTGTAAGTTGATAACACTAGCTGTCAGTAACCTTTCTTTAAAGTAGTTGAATGTTGGGAACAGGAATGTGTTCAAATGGAAAATGTTTGAATTGTTTATGAGATTCCACAGTTGAATTCCAAGTATTGCATTATTTTAATCAGGTTTTGCTACTGATACTGATATTTGCTTGGACCAGTTCTATGAACTGGGCTCAGTTTAATAGCTTTGAAAGAAATGTAATTTAATCTCTGTGTTAAATACAGCGACACCAGACATCTCTTTGTCGGTTTTAAGCCATTATATTTGTGACCTGCTAGCCCTGGGATGTCAGTCCATTCTTTTAATTCTCGCTGCCAGTTGGGGGAATGTTTAAGATCTAACAGCACGTTATGAAGAAGAGCAGGAGGGTCCATCCTGTCTCCAGGACAATGCTCATGTCTCAGCTAACACAACCAAAACAAAGATTAACAGGTTATTCATCTTATTGCTATCTGTGAGATCTTTGCATTTCTGTGTCTGCCTACAATAGTTATTGAGGTTCACAGTAAGTAATCGTATTCAAGGCAGGTTGTGGGATTTCCGAGAGATGTGATAAGCTGCCATACCGATCCTTTTTGATTGGAAACAAACTTGTACATCTTCACAACTTTGTAACCTTCATCTTTGCAAAGGAACCTCACACGCAAGGTATAGAATCTACAGAAAACGTTCTCATCCTCTCTCCATCCCATCCCTGTTTCTAAATGATCAGACAGCTTGTCCAACGTCTGATATTGTATGAAGAGAAACTACCTTCAACTGAACATTAGGAAGCTGGAAGATATTGTCTATTCCCTGCACACTGACTCCACCCTCTCCCTGACAACTGTATTTTTTCATTTGGTCTTGGGACGTGGTTGTTGCTGACAAGGCCAGTATTTATTGTCCATTGCTAATAGGCCCAAGTGGTGATGGAATCACTGCAGTCAATATGGTGTAGACACACCCACCGTGCTGTTAGGGAAGGAGCTCCAGGATTTTGACCCAATGACAGTGAAGGAACAATGATATATTTCCAAGTCAGGATGGTGAGTGGCTTGGAGGGGAACTTGCAGGTGTGGTGTTTCCAAGCAATTGTGGTCTTGTCCTTTGAGGTGATAGAGAATGCGGATTTGGAAGGTGCTGTCAAAGGAGCCTTGGTTAGTTGCTGCAGTGCATCTTGTAGATGGTACACACGGCTGCCGTTGAGTGTGGAGGCGGAAGGAATGAATTGTTAAGATGGTGAAAGGGGTGCCAATCAAGCAGGCTGCTTTTCCCTGGATGGTGTCAAGCTTCTTGAATGTTGTTGGAGTCGCATTCATCCAGGCAAGTGGAGAATTCATTGACACTCCTGATTTGTTCCTTGTAGATGGTGAACAGGTTTTGGGGAGTCAGGCGGTGAGTTACTCACTGCACTATTTCCAGCCTCTGACCTGCTCTTGTAGCCACAGTATTTATGTAGCTGGTCCAGTTCAGTTTCTGGACAATGGTAACCCCCAGAATGTTGATAGTGGGGATTTCAGTGGTTGTAATGCCATTGAATGTCAAAGAGGTGGTTAAATGTTGTGCAGGTCTTGCTGCATTTGGACACGGACTGTTTCAGTATCTGAGGAGTCGCGAATGGTGCTGAACATCGTGCATTTATGAACATCCCCACTTCTGACCTTACAATGGAGGGAAGGTCATTGATAAAGCAGCTGAAGATGGTTGAGTAAGAGTGAGGAGATGAAAGTCTTACCTCTGAGAATAGCTGGAACCGAGGAGAATTCTCCAGGGTAAAAGCAAATTGCTGTGGATGCTGGAATCTGAAACCAAAAGAGAAAATGCTGGAAAATCTCAGCAGGTCTGGCAGCATCTGTAAGGAGAGAAAAGAGCTGATGTTTCGAGTCTAGATGACCCTTTGTCAAAGCTGTTAAATGCAGTGCTTTATGGACAATAAAATATATTTTGTTAAAGAGGTGGAATCTTGTGGCATTTTTCTATTGGTTAGAACAAGGTTTTTGGATTTCTTTCCAAATACTTATGGTTCCCAACTGGATCGTAATAATATTTACAGAACACCATTAATATAAACTGAATGGGACACTGCCAGAATGGCAAGTAATAATATTGTACGTTGGGAGCGGAGTTTGACTTACACTTTTGGGAGCCCCACACTCTCCCTCTTTGCGGGGCCCCCTAATGATGTCATTCCCACCCCCTGGTGACACGGTGGCGCACCCACCAGTGATGTCAAGCCATATCCCAAATGACATCAACCGCCACCCCAAATACTCTCCTGACCTCCCCCACCATCAGCTCACACAAAACAAGCCACAAAAATACACAAATCACTGCTTAACTTCTTCAGTGCTTTTTAACTGAAGTAAACAAGCCTGTAATTGATGAATTGAAATCCAAGCCTACCTGTTGTCAGCGTGACGGTGGAGATGGCCAGTATTTCACTCTGTGGGCCCGATTTTACCATTTTCATTCTAAGTGCTGAATCTGGGCGCAATTCCGATCCGACTTGTTCTCCGGCGCCCCCCACACACACTCAGCCTGAAAAACAAATCACGAGTCTGAATCGCGCTGTGGGTGGGGCTTATCGTGCCCGAAACGCTGCAACTCCGATTGGAGCTTTGAATTGTGCAAGCGCAGTGAAAGAAATTTGAAAAAGCACGCCCTGTCACATCGCTCCCGAGCCACAAAAAGCGGATAAAGCGGCCCGGGAGCGATGGCCCCCACAGATATCGCCCCACCCCGCCCAACATAACTGTCCCCCTTATCCATCCACCCCCACCACCCCCCCCCACCCCCCGCTACCCAGACCAATCACGGCCCCTCTGTCCCCCTTTCCCCCCACCGATCACCCGCAGAGTGGCGGCGGTCCCCCTGCCCCTCCCCCCCCACCAGAGATACATCTGACCCGCCTTCCTCCTCACCCCTGTCCCCCCCCCCCCCACAACCAACCAGAGAATGATCGAGCCCTCCTCCCCCTCACCAGAGAATGATCTGACTCGCCCCCCCTCCCCGCCCCCCCCCCCCCCCCCCCCGACCCACCACCTCACCACCATCGATCTGAGTCAGAGAGCCTGAACCTACCTCTTCAGAAGCTGGAGCACCCGAAACAGACCTTTGCCGAGCATGTTTGTTTTGCGCCGAATCTGGATGCGCGAACGCGGTGGAAAAGGGGGAAATGCTGGTAAATTTGGCGGGCAGTTCATTAATTCAATTTAAATACATGCAAATGCATTTAAATCACCGTTGCGCCCATTTCAGGCGCGGTTCGGATCGCGGCCATTTTCAGGCCTTGGTAAAGTGGGCATCTGCGCGGACGAGGGCGCAAATCACGCTAATTGCCTCACGCCCGACTTTACAAAGTTTTTGGGCCCAAAAGCAGGCACGACGCAATGGTAAAATCGGGCCCCGTGTGTCTTGAGGTGAGCAACATGCAACTGGTCAATGAATAATGAGATGCTGAAATCAGCCAATGATATTTCTGCAGCAAAGCCAGGCCAATGCAGGACAGAATGAGCCAGAAATAGTCCAGCGCAGGAACAGATACTTTGATGAAGTGGAGTGTCCAGTCTAAGTCCTATATGAATGGCTTTATTGGCAACTCTCTGGCAGGATTCTGTTCTTTGTCATAAGGAGAGTTTTGAAGGGCAGGATTGAGAGTGACGGGGGCGGCAGTCTGGTTATAACTATCTGTGTGTGATCACCAGCTATCATATCAGACCAGCATCTGTTCTCTTTTGAAGAACAGAATTTAGACTGGAGAACACGGTAGAGGGACAGATACTTAAATGTCTTCTTGCTTCATCAGTTGTTTGCAATTTAGTGTTTGCATTTAGAAACAAAGGATTGTGAATCTGTGGAATTCCCTGCCCAGTGAAGCAGTTGAGGCTACCTCATTGAACGTTTTTAAGGCAAGGATAGATAAATTTTTGAACAGCAAGGAGATTAAGGGTTATGGTGAGCGGGCGGGTAAGTGGAGCTGAGTCCATGAAAAGATCAGCCATGATCTTACTGAATGGCGGGGCAGGCTCGAGGGGCCAGATGGCCGACTCCTGCTCCTAGTTCTTATGTTCTTAAAGCTTTTCTTCCGCACTTTTTCTTCACAAAATCATCAATATCATCGTAGGTAAAATCCTGTCAGGGTGCATTTTCAATTGTCAGTGTTGCTGAACGTGTTCCTGACTCATCGTACTTTGCAGATACTTTTAACATTTTTCAATGCAGAAAAAGAACATTCATCTGAAGCTCTTGTGACCGGAATTTGTTAAAATTATTTTCAGAATGGTTTCCACATTTGGAAAGATTGCAGCAAACCAGAAGTCTGTACAAATCGGCTGGTCGTCTCGAAGCATCAGTATCGATGAAATGAATAAATTGTTTCATTTCAGCTTCAAAAAGATTTGTGTCTATGTCCTCCCGATAGAATTCAGTTAATCTCTTCCTGCAGTAGCTCTTCTCCAAACCTTTGTTGAGAAGCATGGAAAATAAATCCATTTTCTTCAGAGATTCATTTCTACTCTGCAATTGCCCCATTATTGTGTCACAAATAACATGGACAATGATGAGCTTCTCTTTCCCTTTTAAAGTGATTTAATTGTCTCTAGTTCCATCAGAAAATACTTCCTGCAACTTGTAGGCTTCTCATCATCAGAGGGACCTGTATTCTATGTTAATGTTAGTGCCTCT
Source organism: Mustelus asterias (assembly GCF_964213995.1). Taxonomy (NCBI): domain Eukaryota; kingdom Metazoa; phylum Chordata; class Chondrichthyes; order Carcharhiniformes; family Triakidae; genus Mustelus; species Mustelus asterias. Next base: position 321,320 of record NW_027590451.1, read on the forward strand.
GCTTCCACTGAAATTTAGTCATTTAAAACTTCCACAACTAAACTTCTAAACTGAGGCTAACAATTGTGCAGTATTCAATGAAGTTGTATCAATATTTTGCGGTGATTTACTGATGACAATGATCCTTTGAAGTCAGTGGTTCCACAAAACAGTAAAAACAGCAATTTTGTACTTTTCAAACTTCTCTGCTAAGGGTTTTGCTTCAGTTTTCACACGTGTTTTTCTGAATTTAATGCAGCCACGTCTGATAAACATTCCTTTATATCGACCCCCTCGATGGCCAGAGCCTCCTCCTCTTTGAAGGCCTCACACAGGCTGTTACCTCGATGTAAAATCAGTAATCTCACTGTTGCCTCAGGCTGCTGGGCCAGAATGTCAGAAACCTGACTTCTGTTTTAATAAAGGAAAGTTTGGAAACTTCAGACCAGACATCAGGAGATCTGGTCAAACTGCTCGCAAGTCACCACCAGCTGACAATGTCTGGGACAATTTCCCTGCTCTAAGAGGTCTCCACCAATCAGAGCCAACGTTTGCCTGCTGATAGGGTCTAAAGTTACCAGGCTCTGATTGGTATTCCCACAGCCACCTCTCAGTATGTGGCCCCCCTATTGGCTGTGGTCCTGCACTGCAGCGCTGTTTCATTCTAAGTCCTCCTCTGGTTGGGAGCAGTTGGTGAAGGATTTAATTTTGATTTGATTTATTATTGTCACATGTATTAATATACAATGAAAAGTATTGTTTCTTATGCGCTATACAGACAAAACATACCGTTCATAGAGAAGGAAAGGAAAGAGTGCAGAATAGTGTTACAGTCATAGCTAGGGTGTAGAGAAAGATCAACTTAATGCGAGGTAGGTCCATTCAAAAGCCTGACAGCAGCAGGGAAGGAGCTGGTTTTGAGTCGGTTGGTACGTGACCTCAGACTTTTGTATCTTTTTCCCGAAGGAAGAAGGTGGAAGAGAGAATGTTCAGGGTGCGTGGGGTCCTTAATTATGTTGGCTGCTTTCCCGAGACAGTGGGAAGTGTAGACAGAGTCAATGGATGGGAGGCTGGTTTGCATGATGGATTGGGCTGCATTCACAACCTTTTGTGGTTCCTTGTGGTCTTCACTGTGCCTGAGTAAAGCAGCCTCGTCGGCTGATGCAGGGCAGCTCTGGAGACCAGTCTGGGGTTGAATTTGCAAGATCCTCAGGTTATCAATATAACAATGTACACAGTTATTTCTGAGCTTCAGTTTCTGTCCGTCAATGTACTCCCTCAGTAAAGCACAAAGAAAAAGCCATTAAATAAAGCTCTCTAAGCTCTGTTATTAAATAAAGAAAAGCTCTTATCCAGAAACTGGAGGATATTTGGAGGGAAATATTGCCCTTCCAGCACACAGTCCCTGGTGACAGGACCATTGGAATAAGGCAATGGCCAAGAAGGCTCATGTTTACTGGGTGCGTTTACCACTCGGTCTGGAATCGCTCTCTGCCACACCACCTGACTGGTCTAATCAGAACATTTCTAATAAAAGTATTGTGTCGGAAATCTGCCATTCAGTCCAGATGATGTTAAAAGGCCATGAGTGAATTAAATTCTGAAAGATAACACTGTGATCTGTAAGATTACCCCGTGCAAAGCAAGTGTAATATTCTTCCAATTGTCCAACTCTACTTCAACTTTATAGTTTAATTTATGATCAAGTTTCCTCCAAACCTATTGCAGCCAAATAAATGTAACCAGCAGATGTTTCCTGAACTGTCGGGTTATGCATCACATTGGGCTCCGAGTCTCTTTGGAGAATTTACTTCTCTGTAGCCCTACCCACAGAAACATTGGCACTCCTGTCAAAAGCTTCACTGCAAACTGGAACTGATGATTAACTGCAGATTAATCTGAGAAGAAGCATTCCATCTCCCAGGTTTGTTTGCGACATTTTGGCTGAATTCCTCCTGCAGTTAGTTTCAGAGCTTTGTGAAATAACCGTTCCTTTGGCTGGCTGGAATGACCCCAACTCTGAGCCACACTCTTCAGCTGCATGGCAATCTGGAAACAGATCTGTTTCAAGTCCCTGTTCTACATCAGACAGAACTTCAGAGAATTGGTTACAATCCAAGATCTCCTCTGTGTTTGCAGTAGGACTGGAAACGGCCAAACAGATCAGTCACTCACTATCCTCCATTACCTCTGCAATAACCTCCAGATGCCAATTCAATTACTGACTTCTACCCAAGCCACCTCCATTGCACGAGAGATCCCAAACTGATGACTCGATTACAGCATAAACATGGTGTAAGTTGCAGGTAAACCAACCTGCAGCTAAAGCCCTTGCCTAGGCCCTAAGCCTGGCAATTCTCTCTCTAAGCCTCTCTGTTACTCTCTCGTGTGAAACACACATTCAAAGCTACCACTGAGCGAAAGGCAAGTTGCTGCGGATGCTGGAATCTGAAACAAAAAGAGAAAACACTGCAAAATCTCAGCAGGTCAAAGGGTCATCGGGACTCGAAACGTCAGCTCTTTTCTCTCCTTACAGATGCTGCCAGACCCGCTGAGATTTTCCAGTGTTTTCTCTTTTGCCACCACCACGCTTCTGGTTATCTTTCTTAACATCTCCTTTTGATGCTCGGTGTCCAGTTTGGTTTGATAGTGCTTTTGTAACACACCTTGGTCACTAAGGCTCAACATGAAAGGCCCCGGACCTGACATATTAACTCTGCTTCATTCTCCATAGCTGTTGCCAGGCCTACTGCGCATTTCTAGCAGTTGCTGTTTCCAATGAATTATTTGCTTCTGTTTTGGTACAATGCGGTGTGATGTAAGTATTAATGCTGCTCAGTAGGTAGCACCCCTTTTCAGGCAAACCTTAGCAGACCAAGAACATCTCCCACTCAGTCTAACTGATAGCTTACAAAATTCTTAGAGAGTTTTGAAATAACTCCTCAGAAGCCGGTGTCCCTTCACCAGATTCTCTTTATTTACAAACTCTATTCCACTCCCTCGAGTGTTTCAGGGACAAAGTCAGGATCTGGAGTTCCAGTGGACCTGACACTCCCAGATTTATATCCAGGTGAAGCTCCCTGATTGGGCAGACATTTATGACCTCAATCAGGGAGCTCATAGTCCAAGAGGCCGACCTCATGGAAGCCATTTCACCCCTCGACCCCTTGGCCGTTCACACGCCTCATGGGTCTCTTGCGACGTTTCAGCGCTGGGCCTGGATCCTCCAACTCGGCGTCTGACATGGGAGGGGTGTATCTAACAAGCACCCGCATCTTATGACGTGAGCGCTGGAGTTCTGGTTCACTCCCTTCCTCTGGAGGCAGAGGAGTAGCCACGGCTTCACCTGCAGTGTCCATTTCGGACTCGAAGGTCCTAACTACGGGTGACGGAGAGCCGGGGGAGGCCGGTCCGGGAGGACGCTCCTGATTCTTGGTCCACTGGGCACTGTTGCCTCTGGGATGAACTGTGATTTCAAGGCCTGCACCTGATCCAGATGGTGTTTCTGAATAGCCTCACCCAAGCATATTTTGTAGGGTACAGATCTTGTCCCAGAGTCCACCATTTCTGGTAACCATGCGGGACCATTGGCGTAATTCTTTACCCGTCCTTTATCACCAGCCTCTAATTGTCTCTCCCAGTTGCTATTGCCATGGCCTTTGCATTGGGCTTCTTGTTGCTTTTCCACCTTCTCCCCCTCCAGGTTTGGGAAAAATAAACTTAACCTGGTGCAGAGTTGTCTGCCCATGAGCAATTCTGCGGGTGTTGTTCCCCTCGTGGCATTGGGGGGGGGGTTGTTATACAGTCAAATAACCAATGGGAGAGGTTGGTATCCCTTGAGGCTGCCGGCTGTTTTACTGAACCAGCTTTAAAGTCTGGACCGCTCTCTCCGTCAGGCAGTTTGATGATGGATGGTATGGTGCTGTGCGGATTTGTCGAATCCCATCGACTTCATGAATCGGGTGAGCTCCTGGCTGGCGGGAGCCGGTCCATTGTCACAGACCAGCACCTCCAGGTTCTAATGCGTAGAAAAGGAGGTGTGAAGTTTCTGTACCGTTATTGTTGTGGTTGCTGAATGAACCCCATGGACATCCGTCCAATTGTACTGGGCCTCCACTGTGACCAAGGATATCGAGTCAAGGAATGGGCCTGCATAATCCACATGTAGCCGTGTCCAGGGTCTACCCGGCCATTCCCACTGGTGCAGGGAGTTGCTGGTGGCAGCTTTTGTCCTTGCTGGCATTCCTGGCACCAACACACAAGCGCCGCAATGTCTGTGTCCATTCCGGGCCACCAAACACAGCTTCTGGCCAGCATCTTGATTTTGGACACTCCTGGGGGTGCCCGTGATGTAGTTCAGCCAGTATGGAACACTGGCCTGATTCAGAATAACCACTCGTGCCCCCCATAGCAGCATTCCATCTTCTACCGTGAGCTGCTGTCTTCTACTCCAGTAAGGGTGGAATTGGGGATGTATTGGCCGTTCTGTTTCCCCTGTCAGTACGAAGTGTTTAACCTTTGCAAGGACTGGGTCATTTTGCGCCCAATTATTATGTGCAGCCACTGGGAGAGTATCCAGAAAATTCATGGTCATTCCCGTCTCTTCTACTCGGGGTACCATCGGTGGGGTGTCTGCTAAAGGCAGCCCACTTAAGGCATCTGCGTTTGCCACTCGGCCTCCTGGCAGGTGCTCCAACTGATTGTTGTTAGTGACCAATAATAAAGCCCAGCGCTGAATATGGGCTGATGCTTTCAGGGGGCAGAGGCTTACGTTAAGAGGGGAAAGAATTAATGGGAACCTGAGGAGCAACTTTCTTACACAGAGGGTGCTGCGTATGTGGAATGAGGAAGTGATTGAGACAGGTGCACTGACAACATTTAAAAGGCATTTGGACAGATACATGGATAGGAAAGTCTTAGAGGGATATGGGCCAAATGCAGGCAAATGGGGTTAGCTTAGATGGGCATTTTGGTCGGCATGGACCAGTTTGGGCCGAAGGGCCTGTCTCCATGCCGTACATTCTATGATTCTATGAATGCAATTTCCTGACTAATAAGGATTTCCTTCAGTTCCTCCTTCCTGCTTGACCCTCTGTCCCCGAGTATTTCTGGAAGGTTATTTGTGTCCTCCTTAGTGAAGACACATCCAAAGTATTTGTTCAGCTGGTCTGCCGTCTCTTTGTTGCCCATTATGAATTCACCTGATTCTAACTCTTTCTCTACACCCTAGCTATGACTGTAACACTACATGCTGCACTCCTTCATTTCCTTCTCGATGAACGGTATGCTTTGTCTGCATAGCGCGCAAGAAACAATACTTTTCACTGTATGCTAATACATGTGACAATAATAAAATCAAATCAAATTGTAAGGGACCTACATTTGTCTTCGCCAGTCTTTCTCTCTTCACATGTCTATAGAAGCTTTTGCAGTCAGTTTTTATGTTTTCTACAAGCCTACTCTCGTATTCTATTTCCCCCGTTCCGAATTAAACCCTTTGTCCTCCTTTGCTGGATTTTAAATTTCTCCCAGTTTTTTTCTGGTCAATTTATCTGCCTCCTCTTTGGCTTTAACCGGATTCCCCTTGTTATCCATGGATGAGCCACCCTCCCCGTTTTACTCTTACACCAGACAGGGATGTACAGTTGTTGTAGTTCATCCATAAGGGGAGGTGATGGTCTAGTGGTCTTATCATTAGTCTATTAATCCAGAAACTCAGCTAATGTTCTGGGGGACCCGGGTTCGAATCCCGCCACGGCAGATGGTGGAATTTGAATTCAATAAAAAATATCTGGAATTAAGAATCTACTGATGATCATGAAACCATTGTTGATTGTTAGAAAAATCCATCTGGTTCACTAATGTTCTTTAGAGAAGGAAATCTGCCGTCCTTACCCGGTCTGGCCTACATGTGAGTCCAAAGCCACAGCAATGTGGTTGACTCTCGACTTACCTGGATAGTCATATGAGCAGCCTGGGAATGGAGGGATACAAACGATTGGTCTAGTTGGACCAAGGAGCGGCACAGGCTTGGAGGGCCGAAGGGCCTGTTTCCTGTGCTGTACTGTTCTTTGTTCTTTGACTGCCCTCCAAGGGTGACTAGGGATGGGCAATAAATACTGGTCAACCAGCGACGCTCATGTCCCACGAATGAATTTTTAAAAAAGTGTTCTTCAAATGTCTGTCATTGCCTATCCACTGTCAACCCCTTAAGTATCCTTTGACAGCTTATCCAAGCCAATGCACATCTCATACCATCAAAGTTAGCTTTCCTCAAGTTCAGGACCCTAGTCTCAGACTTAACTGTGTCACTCTCCATCTTAATGAAGAATTCTACTATATTATGGTCACTCTACCACAAAGGATCTCACTAGTTATGCTAATTAATTGTTGCCATGTTCTATGTGTTCTTGAATAAACTTTGTTTGATAAAAGCCAAAAACTTCCTCGTGACTCACTTGCTTCGTATCTGCAGTGAGACACATTATGCTCACACAAATGCCAGATTCAAATGTCAGAGTTGGGGTTGAGGCTAACTTCAGAAACCGGCAGGGGGAGCCGGCAGGGAGAGGGCCGGCAGGGGGAGCAGGCAGGGGGGGAGCCAAGGGGGGGAGAGGGAGAGGGAGGGAGAGGGGGGGAGAGGAGAGGGGGGGAGAGGGAGAGGGGGGGAGGGGGAGCGGGGGTGGAGGGGGAGCGGGGGTGGAGGGGGAGCGAGGGTGGAGGGGGAGCGGGGGTGGAGGGGGAGCAGGGGGAGGGGGGGAGGGAAGCGGGACGGACAGTGGGGGGAGGGGGAGCGGGGAGGAGGAGCAGGGGGGGAGAGGTGAGGGGGAGCAGGGGGAGAGGGAGTGGGAGCGGGGGAGGAGGGGGGGAGTGGGAGAGGGAGAGTGGGGGGAGAGGGGAGGGGAGAGGGAGAGGGGGGGGCAGTGGGGGAGGGAGGGGGGGCAGTGGGGGAGGGAGGGGGGCAGTGGGGGAGGGAGGGGGGGAGGGGGGGAGGGGGGGAGGGAGGGGGGCAGTGGGGGAGGGAGGGGGGAGGGAGGGGGGCAGTGGGGGAGGGGGGGGAGGGGAAGCTGCCACTCTGTGAGGAGCTGTAGCAGCCCCGCCCCCTGACCCCTGACCCGGCGCTGCGCCCGCTGCATGCTGGGTGATGTAGTCCGGGGCCGCCACAAGATGGCGGAGTGTCTGGAGCGGGTCCGAGTGTCCGAGGCTGAGCTCAGGGAACTGGCCCGGAACCTCAGCACGGCGGCGGCCGGCACCGGTAAGAAGCGCCCGGGGGGAGGGGCGCCAGGC
>NW_027590452.1:0-45000 GCF_964213995.1 Mustelus asterias
CACCATCCTCCCATATCTGTTTCCCTTTCATTCTGGCTCCGTGACCATCCACAATTTGAATCGTTTCACCATTGGGAGCTGTGTCTTCATCTGCGTGGGCTCCAACTCTGGAATTCCTTCCCTGAACGTTTTACTCAAATACATCCATGGGATGTGGGCCTGGCTGGTTCTGCCAGCGTTTACTCCTCGTCCCTAATTGCTCATGAACTGAGTGGCTTGCTAGGCCATTTCAAACAGCATCTCAGAGTCAACCACATTGCTGTGAGGCTGGAGTCACATGTAGGCCCGACCAGGTAAGGACGGCAGATTTCCTTCCCGAAAGAACATTAGTGAAGCAGATTGGTTTTCTCCACCTTTTCCTCCAATTAAAATAGTCCATAAAAACGATCTGGCCAAACCTTTGGGACATGTGACCCTAAACTCTCCTGTGACTCGGGGTCAAATTTCTCACATTAAGGCTCCTGTGAAGCATCTTGGGATAATACTGTCCAAGGTGCTATTTTAATGCAAGTTGTTGTTGTGTGTGTCTGAGTGTCAGCTTCTGTCCATGTCCAGGACACTGCAGGTAACAGAGAATGATTCACTCTGGTCTGCGATTGTACATCTCGTGTGTGTCTCAGTGTCAGCTCTGAAACATGTACAGCACTATCCCATCCTGTTTCTGTGTCTCTCTGCCTCTGTATCTGTATCTCTCCCTCTCGCTCCATCTCTCTCCCCAGGACTGAAACAAACTAGAGTTTAAATCCCACACTGGGATGCTGTTCAATGTGAGTTCAGTTTTCCCAGAAATAAAAATCCTCAATTAAAAATTCCTTTGACACAGCAGAGGGAACTTTTCTCAAAGTGAATTTGCGGCTGTCTTGAATTTGAACCCAAGTTTTCAATATGGGGGTGGCACAGTGATGCAGGGGTTAGCACTGCTTCCTCACAGTGCCAGGGACCTGCCTTCGATTCCCAGCATGGGTCACTTTCTGACTGGAGTTTGAACGTCCTTCCCGTGTTTGTGTGGGTTTCCTCCGGGTGCTCCGGTTTCATCCCACACTCCAAAGATAGAACCAAGAAAATTACAGCACGGGAACAGGTCTTTCAGCTCTCCAATCCTGCACCGACCATGCTGCCTGACTGAACTAAAACCCCCTACCCTTCCGGGGACCATATCCCTCCATTCCCATCTTATTCATGTCTTTGTCAAGACGCCCTTGAAAAGTCACTACCGTATCCGTTTCCACTACCTCCCCCGGCAACGAGTTCCAGGCACCCACCACCCTCTGTGTAAAAAAACCTTCCTCCTACATCTCCTTTAAACCTTGCCCCTCGCACCTTAAACCTATGCCCCCGAGTAATAACTCTTCCACCCTGGGAAAAAGCTTCTGACGATCCACTCTGTCCATGCCCCTCATAATCTGGCAGACTTCTATCAGGTGTACAGGTTAAGTGGATTGGCCAAGCTAAATTGTCCCTTAGTGTCAGGAGGATTAGCTGAGGTAAATGTATGGGATGATAGGGATGGGGCCTGGGTGGGATTGTGGTCAGTGCAGACTCGATGGGCCGAATGGCCTCCTGCACTGCAGGATTCTATGAACCCTGTTCTGTATTTGGTTTGGGATTGTTTGTTGAAAAGTGTCGTTGAAGTGTTACTCTGTAATGCTGGAATTTAGGCTACGGGATGATTGGATCAAACACTTCAAGATAATAAGGGGAATGGAGAGGACTGATAAAGAACAACTTTTCCTGCTGGTTGGGGAGTCCAGGACTTGGGGACATTGGATTTCAAACAATGTTGAGGATTTTAGACTTGTAGGAGTGGAATTCAGAAACACTTTGCCACACCAGCTGTGATATTAGTTTGGAACTACCTTCTATAATTCGCAGTTGATGCTCAGTTGCTTATTAATGTTTAAATCTGAGGTTGATAGATTATATTTTTATACAGGAGAAGCAATTTAAAATCAATGGGTCAATGTTAAAATGGATGCAGGAACAGAGAGACCTGGGCTTTCAGTTCATTTTTACATCTTAAAGATTCAACCTGGGGCTCAGAATCTGTCAGTTGAATCTACTTTTCCCTCCTGATAAAGTGTCAACAATTGTGTTGGGGAATGTGACAAAAGGTGACATTCCTGCACAGTGGGGTTGGGAGGTTGTTTGAAAGGAGTTTCAGATTGTATCAGAAAGCCTCAATTAGATTGTGTCTCTTTGGAGAAGGTGCAAATTTCACAGGAAACGCCCCGAGATAAAGACTAGTTTCACCGATGTCTGAGTAACTTTCAAAGTCTGCAGACGCATGAAGGGGGCAGAGATATTGTAATATTCAGAGCAGGAGATGGGGGACAATCACAGAATTGAAGATGTGAGGCCATCTCTTGTTTCTGAATGTCAGTGTGTAGCTTTAAAACTTTAGTCCTGGGCTAATAATTCCAAGTTTGCAATGCCACACTTTGCTGTTGTGAATTAGAGTTGTGAATTTTCTGAAATTGATTGTGTAATAAAACTCCATGCAGCATGCAATGATTCCCATTCTGTCTGCTGCTGCAAAGCCCCCGGGTCTGTCTCAGTTTCATCGTATTTATCAATGATTTAAGATCCTACAATCATAGAATCCCTGACGGGTAGACCATTCGGCCCATCGAGTCTGCGTCGACCACAATCCCACCCAGGCCCTATTCCCATAACCCCATATAGTTACCCTGTTAATCCCCTGACACTAGGGTCAATTTATCATGGCCAATCCACCTAACCCGCACATCGTTGGACTGTGGGAGGAAACTGGAGCACCCGGAGGAAACCCACGCAGACACTGGGAGAACTCTACACTGACAGCGAGCTGAGGCTGGAATTGAACCCGGGTCCCTGGCGCTGTGAGGCAGCAGTACGAACCACTGTGCCACCGGGCCGCCCTAAAGTGAAATGTCTTAACTGAATGGTTCAAAGAGTGAAAGGTGGATTTCATTGCAGACAATTGTGTGGTCACCCACTTTAAAAAGGATAGAACACATTGCTTTATGAATGGGGAAAAGCTGGAAAGAGTGGAGGCCCAAAGAGACTTGGGGCAGTCACAGAAACATAGAAAATAGGAGGAGGAGGAGGCCATTCAGCCCTTCGAGCCTAACCCACCATTCAACACTATCATGGCCGATCCTCTGTCTCAATGCCATACCCCAGCGCTCTCCCCATACACCTCGACACCTTCAGAGTCTAGAAATCTATCTGTTTCCTTCTTAAATATATTCAGTGACTTGGTCTCCACAGCTTTCTGTGGGAGAGAATTCCACAGGTTCACCACCCTCTGAGTGGAGAGGTGTCCCCTCATCTCAGTCCCAAATGGCCTCCCCCGTATCCTGAGACTGTGACCCCTTGTTCCAGACACCCCCAGCCGGAGGAAACAATATCCCTGTATCCAGCCTGTCCAGCACTGTCAGAATTTTATACCTTTCAATTAGATCCCCGCTCACTCTTCTCCATTCCAGTGAATACAGGCCCAGCCGACCCAATCTCCCCTCAGACATCAATGCTGCCATCCCAGGAATCAGTCTGGTGAACATTCACTGCTCTCCCTCTGTGGCAAGTACATCCTTCCTCAGATAAGGAGAGGAACACTGTACACAAGACTCCAGGTGTGGTCTCACCGAGGCCCTGTCCAGCTGCAGTAAGACATCCTTGCTCTTCCACTCGAATCCTCTTGCAATGAAGGCCAACATCCCATTGGTCTTCCTAACTGCTTGCTGTAGCTGCATGCTTGCTTTCAGTGACTGGTGTTCTCAGATACCCAGGTCCCTTTGTACAACATTTCCCAATCTATCACCATTCAACTAATACTCTGCCATTCTCTTCCTCCGTCCAAAGTGGATAACGTCACATTTATCCACATTATTCTGCATCTGCCATGTATTTCCCCACTCACTCAACTTGTCTCAATCACCCCGAAGCTTCTTAACATCCTCCTCATCACTCACATTCCCACCAAGTTTCGTCTCATCAGCAAACTTGAGAATATTACGTTTGGTTCCCTCATCCAAATCACTGATGTGTTTTGTGAATAGCTGGGACCCAAGAACTGACCCCTGCGGGACCCCACTCGTCACTGCCTGCTCCTTAGAAAAAGATTCATTTATTCCTCCTCACTGTTCCCTGTCTGTGAACCAATTCTCAATCCGTGCCATTATATTCCCCCAATCCCATGCACTTGGGGGCCTGGAATGTGTTGCCGGGCAAGGTGGTGGAGGCGGACACACTGGGAACGTTTAAGACTTATCTAGACAGCTATATGAACGGAGTGGGAATGGAGGGATACAAAAGAGTGGTCTAGTTTGGACCAGGGAGCGGCGCGGGCTAATTGTTCTTTGTTTCTCGTTTCAAGGCTTCATTCTATGATCATCTTGCTGGTGCCAGTACAGAGCGAGACTGCGGATAGTTGGGAACCTGTCTCGGGGGCAGGGAATTCAGATGGTGTTCGTAAAGCAGAAGTGGAAATGAATAGGGTTGGGAAGCATTTTCTGATCAGGGCCAGTGTGATCTCCTGGACTCGTTTCGATCGCCACAGGGGGTCGGAGAGGAATTTCCCAGATTTTCTTTTTCCCCATATTGGCCCTGGGGTTTTCACTCTGGGTTTTCGCCTCTCCCTGGAGATCACATGGTCTGGAATGGGGGGGTGGGGGTGAGTTAATAGGTTGTGATGAACAAAGCATCGTAGCTGTGAGGGATAGCTCGGTGGATAGGATATTAGGATGTAGATAGGCTGGAAAATTGGGCGGGGATCCTGGATTCAGGATTCAATCCTGGACCGGGGAGAGGCGCGGGCTTGGAGGACCGAAGGGCCTGTTCCTGTGCTGTATTGTTCTTTGTTCTTGTTCTTGTTCTTTAATTTAGCGCACTAACCTCCTATGTGGCACCGCTCCATCCATTTGTGTACAGTGTAGATTTACCAGAATGATACCAGGACAGCAAGGGTTAAATCACAAGGTGGTAAAATAACACAAACGAGGATTGTATTCCCCGGTTTTTCGAAGGATCAGCGGCTGATTATTTGAAAGTTTTCAGGAGAATAATGGAAACTGGTTGAACCATAGAATCCCACTGCAGAAGGAGGCCATTCAGCCCATCGAGTCTGCACCGAATCTCTGACAGAGTATCTGAGTCAAACCCTTTCCCCCACCCATTCCCCATAGCCCCACACATTTACCATGGCCAATCCACCTCATCTAAACATCTTTGGATACTAAGGGGCAATTTAGCATGGCCAGTCCACCCAATCTGTACATCTTTGGACTGTGGGAGGAAACCGGAGCACCCAGAGGAAACCCATGCGGACACGGGGAGAATGTGCAAACTCTGCACAGACACTCACCCAAGGCTGGAATTGAACCCGGGCCCCTGGCACTGTGAGGCAGCAGTGCTAATCACTGTGCCACCGTGCCTATGGGCCCTCCCCAGTTCCGCCTGTCCCACCATCCTCCGATATCTGTTTTCCTTTCATTCTGGCTCCCAGAACAACCGACACAGAACGGTATTTATAGAACATAGAACATTACAGCGCAGAACAGGCCCTTCGGCCCACGATGTTGCACCGACCAGTTAAAAAAAAAAACTGTGACCCTCCAACCTAAACCAATTTCTTTTCGTCCATGAACCTATCTACGGATCTCTTAAACGCCCCCAAACTAGGCGCATTTACTACTGATGCTGGCAGGGCATTCCAATCCCTCACCACCCTCTGGGTAAAGAACCTACCCCTGACATCGGTTCTATAACTACCCCCCCTCAATTTAAAGCCATGCCCCCTCGTGCTGGATTTCTCCATCAGAGGAAAAAGGCTATCACTATCCACCCTATCTAAACCTCTAATCATCTTATATGTTTCAATAAGATCCCCTCTTAGCCGCCGCCTTTCCAGCGAAAACAATCCCAAATCCCTCAGCCTCTCCTCATAGGATCTCCCCTCCATACCAGGCAACATCCTGGTAAACCTCCTCTGAACCCTCTCCAAAGCCTCCACATCCTTCCTGTAATGTGGGGACCAGAACTGCACACAGTACTCCAAGTGCGGCCGCACCAGAGTTGTGTACAGTTGCAACATAACGCTACGACTCCTAAATTCAATCCCCCTACCAATAAACGCCAAGACACCATATGCCTTCTTAACAACCTTATCTACTTGATTCCCAACTTTCAGGGATCTATGCACACATACACCTAGATCCCTCTGCTCCTCCACACTATTCAAAGTCCTCCCGTTAGCCCTATACTCAACACATCTGTTATTCCTACCAAAGTGAATTACCTCACACTTCTCCGCATTAAACTCCATCCGCCACCTCTCGGCCCAACTTTGCAACCTGTCTAAGTCTTCCTGCAAACTACGACACCCTTCCTCACTGTCTACCACACCACCGACTTTGGTGTCATCAGCAAATTTGCTAATCCACCCAACTATACCCTCATCCAGATCATTAATAAATATTACAAACAGCAGTGGCCCCAAAACAGATCCCTGAGGTACACCACTTGTAACCGCACTCCATGATGAATATTTACTATCAACCACCACCCTCTGTTTCCTATCCGCTAGCCAATTCCTGATCCAATTTCCTAGATCACCCCCAATCCCATACATCTGCATTTTCTGCAGAAGCCTACCATGGTGAACCTTATCAAACGCCTTACTAAAATCCATATATACCACGTCCACTGCCTTGCCCCCATCCACCTCCTTGGTCACTTTCTCAAAAAACTCAATAAGGTTAGTAAGGCACGACCTACCTGCCACAAAACCATGCTGACTATCACCTATCAATTCATTACTCTCCAAATAACTATAAATCCTATCCCTTATAATTTTTTCCAACATCTTGCCGACAACAGAAGTGAGACTCACCGGTCTATAATTCCCGGGGAAGTCTCTGTTCCCCTTCTTAAACAATGGGACAACATTCGCTAACCTCCAATCTTCTGGTACTATACCAGAGGCCAACGACGACCTGAAGATCAGAGCCAGAGGCTCTGCAATCACTTCTCTTGCCTCCCAGAGAATCCTTGGATAAATCCCATCCGGACCAGGGGATTTATCTATTTTCAGACCCTCCAGAATATCCTGCACATCCTCCTTATCAACTGTAATACTGTCTATTCTACTCCCTTGCAACCCAGTGTCCTCCTCAGCTATATTCATGTCCCCTTGCGTGAACACCGAAGAGAAATATTGGTTCAATGCTTCACCAATCTCCTCCGGTTCCACACATAACTTCCCTCTGCCATCTATAACTGGCCCTAAACTTGCCCTAACCAACCTTCTGTTCTTGACATACCTATAGAACGCCTTAGGATTCTCTTTAACCCTATATAATGGCTTCTACAAATGCTGGTGAGCTCAGTACACGTGGTACCGAATGTTACAATAAGATAGAATCTGTATTCAGACAACTGTTACTCTCTGCATTGCTCTCTCTCATTCTCCCTACCTCTCTGTTACTCTGTATCTCTTCCTCTCCCTCTCTATCCCTCTCATCCACCATGTTGTTTATCGTTAAGGGGTCTAATCACGGAGAATTCAAACACTCTTTCTGTTTCTGTCTTGGCAGAATTGGCAACATGAGTGGATATTTCAAGACTGGATTCACACAACACAGACAGAACGCTGGTGAGCTCAGTACACGTGGTACCTGAATGTTACAATAAGATAGAATCTGTATTCAGACAACTGTCACCCCACAGGGTCCAAACTTCACCGTGTTAATTTGATTTGATTTGATTTGATTGATTTGTATTGGGATGCAGTGAGAAGTATTGTTTCTTGTGCGCTATACAGACAAAACATTCCGTACATAGAGTGCACAGGGGAGAAGGAGAGGAAAGGGTGCAGAATATAGTGTTGCGGTTACTGATAGGGTGTAGAGAAAGGTCAGCTTAATATATGGCAGGTCCATTGAAACGTTGTCATTCTGACCAAGCAGTAAAGCTTTCCACAAAACAAGGCTCACAAATTCAACACCACTTTCCTTTGTCCAGTCTCCCATCATGCTGTGTTCGGAGTCTGATCGATGCTAAGGGCCTAGTATTTGAGGCTCTGAGCTGAACCCACAATCTGTCTGATTCTGAGGGAAGATTACTGCCCACTCAGATACAGCTGGCTGCAATATCCCCTTGAAATATATCTGTTGTGTAAAGAGCCGCATGATTTTTTGATCTGTGTCCCTGAAAGAACTATTGAATAATCTTTAAACACCTGCATTCATTATCACAGAACAGGGCCAACATGGGGGAATCCAGTATCAGGGAGGGCACAGTTTAAAATTCATACAGCTCCCATTAAAGATGGAGATGAGGAGGAATAATTTCTTCTCTCAGGGGGTGGTTAGTGTTTAGAATTCCCTTCCCCAGAGAGCAGTGGGCGTTGGGACATTGAACATATTCAAGGGAGTTGAGGGTTATGGGGAGACAGACAGCAAAAAGGAGCTCAGGCCACAGTCAGATCAGCCATGATCTTATCAATGGGAGGAACAAGCTCGAGGGGCAGAATGGCCCACTCCTGCTCCTATTTCTTATGATCTGTGTGGTACCTTCAAAGGCCACCGCACTCAGCTTCACAGGAACACTCCCTGACACTCTCTATCTCAATCACTTCCCCTCTCTCTGTGTGACTCTCACCCCATTCCTTTCCTCCCCTCTCTCTGTTACTCTCTCTCTATCTCTATCCCTGTTTCTCCAGCTGGATGGAGAGTGGGAAAGAGAGGCTGATATGGAGGGAGTTTTCATCTGTATCTAACTGCATTTTCTGAACTGCATTGTCCTTGTTTGATGAGAAGTCTCACAACACCAGGTGAAGGTCCCCAACAGGTTTGTTGGACAGGTCCAAACCTGTTGGACTTTAACCTGGTGTTATGAGACTTCTTACTGTGTTTACCCCACTCCAACGCTGGCATCTTCACATCTTGTTTGATGAAACAGTGAAATGGGAGATTGACTTTGTAATGGGATGTGTGTGTGTGTGTCTGCATGTGTGTGTATCGGTTTGTGTATCAGTGTGTGTGTATGCATCAGGGTGTGTGTCGGTGTATGTATCAGTGTGTGTGTATGTATCAGGGTGTGTGAGTGTGTATCGGTGTATGTATCAGTGTGTGTGTATGTATCAGGGTGTGTGAGTGTGTATCGGTGTATGTATCAGTGTGTGTGTATGTATCAGGGTGTGTGAGTGTGTATCGGTGTATGTATCAGTGTGTGTGTATGTATCAGGGTGTGTGAGTGTGTATCGGTGTATGTATCAGTGTGTGTGTATGTATCAGGGTGTGTGAGTGTGTATCGGTGTATGTATCAGTGTGTGTGTATGTATCAGGGTGTGTGAGTGTGTATCGGTGTATGTATCAGTGTGTGTGTATGTATCAGGGTGTGTGAGTGTGTATCGGTGTATGTATCAGTGTGTGTGTATGTATCAGGGTGTGTGAGTGTGTATCGGTGTATGTATCAGTGTGTGTGTATGTATCAGGGTGTGTGAGTGTGTATCGGTGTATGTATCAGTGTGTGTGTATGTATCAGGGTGTGTGAGTGTGTATCGGTGTATGTATCAGTGTGTGTGTATGTATCAGGGTGTGTGAGTGTGTATCGGTGTATGTATCAGTGTGTGTGTATGTATCAGGGTGTGTGAGTGTGTATCGGTGTATGTATCAGTGTGTGTGTATGTATCAGGGGGTGTGAGTGTGTATCGGTGTATGTATCAGTGTGTGTGTATGTATCAGGGTGTGTGAGTGTGTATCGGTGTATGTATCAGTGTGTGTGTATGTATCAGGGTGTGTGAGTGTGTATCGGTGTATGTATCAGTGTGTGTGTATGTATCAGGGTGTGTGAGTGTGTATCGGTGTATGTATCAGTGTGTGTGTATGTATCAGGGTGTGTGAGTGTGTATCGGTGTATGTATCAGTGTGTGTGTATGTATCAGGGTGTGTGAGTGTGTATCGGTGTATGTATCAGTGTGTGTGTATGTATCAGGGTGTGTGAGTGTGTATCGGTGTATGTATCAGTGTGTGTGTATGTATCAGGGTGTGTGAGTGTGTATCGGTGTATGTATCAGTGTGTGTGTATGTATCAGGGTGTGTGAGTGTGTATCGGTGTATGTATCAGTGTGTGTGTATGTATCAGGGTGTGTGAGTGTGTATCGGTGTATGTATCAGTGTGTGTGTATGTATCAGGGTGTGTGAGTGTGTATCGGTGTATGTACCAGTGTGTCTGTGTGTGTATATCTGTGTATTTATCTGTGTGTGTATGTTGTGGTATGTATCAGTGTGTCTGTGTATGGATTAGTGTGTGTGTGTGTGTATCAGTATGTGTATCGGGGTGTGTGCGTATGTACCGACGTGAATATGTATCTGTGTGTGTATGTATCAGTGTGTGTGTCAGTGTGTGTGTCAGTGTGTGTATATCGGGGTGCTGTGTATCAGTCTGTGAGCTGGTCTGCACAGGTGTATTTGGGTGTGTGTGAAAGTGTGTGTGTGTATTCTGCATGTGTGTATGTGCGTGTGTGAGTATCTGTGCATGGGAGGTGTGTGTGCATCTGTGTGCCTATATGTGAGAGTGTGGGTGTGTATGTGAGAGAAATTGTGTGTGTGATTCTGTGTGTGAGTGTGTCAGTGTTTGCCTGCATGGGGGTTAGTGAGTGAAACATAGAAACGAGAAGCAGGAGGAGGCCATTCGGCCCTTCGAGCCTGCTCCACCATTCATTTTGATCACGGCTGATCATCAAATTCTATATCCTGATCCCCCGCCTTCCCCTCCATATCCCTCGATCCCTTCAGCCCCAAAAGTTATATCTAATTTCTTCATGAAATCACATGTGCAAGTTCCTAGCCACCTGTGTGTGTGTGTGTGTGTGTGTGTGCGCATGTACCCGTGTCTGTATACATGAGAGTGTGCATGTAGTTGTGTGTGTGTGTGTGTATATGTGTGTGTTGTGGGTCAGTCTGTGTGTCTCTGCTCCCATTCTCTGTGTCTCTGGAACACAGATTCTGCCTGAGCAGCTCAGCATTTGATCATTTTCTGTTTCAATATCTGCCCTTTCCCCAGTGGGACTGAACTGTCTGTAAATCATGTTGGAAGGGACCTTAGGGCCCAGTCCTGCTACTGGGGGAGAGACAGAGAGGGAGAGACAGAAAGAGGAACAGATTGGGATTGGTAATGAGGGCCAAGGTTCCCACAAACACTTCAAGATAAGAAGGGAAATGGAGAGGACTGATAAAGAACAACTTTTTCTGCTGGTCGGGGAGTCCAGGACTTGGGGGACATTGGATTTTAGACAATGTTTAGGGTTTTAGACTTTTCGGAGTGAAATTCAGGATCACTTTGCCACACCAGGTGTGATATTAGTTTGGAACTACCTTCTATAATTCACAGTTGATGCTCAGTCGCTTATTAATGTTCAAACCCGAAGTTGATAGATGGTATTTTACACACAGGAGAAGCAATTTAAAATCAATGGGTCAATGTTAAAATAGTTGCAGGAACAGAGAGACCTGGGGTTTCAGTTCATTTTTACATCTTAGAGATTCAACCTGGGGCTCAGAATCTGTCAGTTGAATCTACTTTTCCTGTCCCGAAAACGTGTCAACAATTGTGTTGGGGAATGTGACAAAAGGTGACATTCCTGCATCCTGCACAGTGGGGTTGGGAGGTTGTTTGAAAGGAGATTCAGAAAGCGTCAATTAGATTGTGTCTCTTTGCAGAAGGTGAGTATTTCACAGGAGATGCCTTGGGATAAAGGAAAGTTTTACCAATGTCTGCGTAACTTTCAAAGTCTCCAGACGCATGAAGGGGGCAGAGATTTTGTAATATTCAGAGCAGGAGATGCCAGACAATCACAGAATTGAAGATGTGAGGCCATCTCTTGTTTCTGAATGTCAATCTGTAGCTTTTAAACTTTAGTCCTGGGCTAATCATTCCAAGTTTGCAATCCCACACTTTGCTGTTGTGAATTTTGAGTTGTAAATTTTCTGAAATTGATTCTGTAATAAAAATCCCTGCAGGATGCAATGATTCCCATTCTGTCTGCTGCTGCAAAGCCCCAGTTTGTGTCTCAGTTTCACTATTTATCAACCATTTAAGATCCAAGAGTCATAGAATTCCTACACTGCAGAATGAGGCCATTCAGCCCAACAAGCCTGCCCCAACAATAATCCCACCCAGGCCCGAATCCCCCTGACACTAAGAGGCAATTTAGCAAACGTGCAAACTCCACACAGACAGTCACTCGAGGCGGGGAATCGAACCCAGATCCCTGGCGCTGTGAGTCAGCAGTGCTAACCACTGTGCCACCGTGTCGCCCGGTGATGAGACAGAACGTTTGCCAAAGTGCACAGAAATAGGCAGCATTGTCAGCATTTTCGCTGGAAGCTTCAAATGACAAAGGGGTCTTAATAGTAGAGTCACAGAATCCCTGCAGTGCAGAAGGAGACCATTCAGCCCATCAAGTCTGCACTGACTCTCTGACACAGCATCTTGACCCAGCCCTATCCCCGTAACCCCACACATTTACCTTAATCCACCTAACTACACAGTTTTGGACAGTAAATGGCAATTTACTGTGTCCAATCCACCTCACCTTCACAGCTTTGGAATACACTGGCACGGATTTAGAAATGGTTAAAGGACAGAAAACAGAGCTGAGGTACAAATGGGTCATTTTCAGGGTGGCAGGCTGTGACCAGCGGCTTATCACAAGGATCAGTACTCGGGAGCCCAGCTATTCACAATCCATATCATTGATTTGGACGTTTGGGATCAAATGTAATATTTCCCAGTTTGTACATGACATGAAAGCAGGTGGAAGTGTGAGTTGTGAGGAGGATGTAGACTCTTCAAGGGGATGTGGGAGAGGCTGAATTAGTGGTGAAACCACACACAGAGTGTTGTGGACAGTTTTATCCTCTTACCTAAGGAAAGATATTCTTGTCATAGAGAGACTTCAATGAGGTTTCACTGCATTAATTCCTGGGATGGAGGGAGTGTCCCCTGAGGAAAGATTAAATAGACTGGACTTTTGTTTTATGCACTTTGGAAAAATGAGAGGTGATCTCATTCAAACTCAGACAATTCTTACAGGGCTCAGCAGGGTAGAGTCATAGAGGTTTACAGCATGGAAACAGGCCCTTTGGCCCAACTTGTCCAATGCCAACCAGATTTTACCATTAAGCTAATACCAATTGCCTGCATTTGGCCCACATCCTTCCATGCCAATCTTACCAATATAACTGTCTAAATTGTACCCGCCGCTACTACAACATCTGGCAGCTTGTTCCAATCCCCCACCACCCTATGTGTGAAAAGAATTGCCCTCTGGACTCTCATCCCACTCATCTGAAACTTATGTCCTCTAGTTTTAGACTCCCCTCCCTTTTGGAAAAGATGTTGACGAGCTTATCAAAGAACAAAGAGAATTACAGCACAGGAACAGGCCCTTCGGCCCTCCAAGCCTGCACCAACCATGCTGCCCGACTGAACTAAAACCCCCTACCCTTCCGGGGACCATATCCCTCTATTCCCATCCTATTCATGTATTTGTCCAGACGTTCCGTAAAACTCACTATCGTATCTGCTTCCACGACCTCCCCCGGCAGCGAGTTCCAGGCACCCACCACCCTCTGTGTAAAAAAACTTGCCTCGTACATCTCCTTTCAACCTTGCCCCGAGCACCATAAACCTGTGCCCCCGAGTAATTGACACTTGCACCCTTGGAGAAAGCTTCTGACTATCCACTCTGTCCATACTCCTCATAATCTTGTAGACTTCTATCAGGTCTCTCTCTCTCCCCCCCCCCCCCCCAACCTCCGTCGTTCCAGTGAGAACAAATCAAGTTTCTCCAACCTCTCCTCATAGCTAATGCCCTCCATACCAGAGGCAACATCCTGGTAAATCTTTTCTGTACCCTCTCCAAAGCTTCCACATCCTTCTGGTAGTGTGTCGACCAGAATTGAACACGATATTCCAAGTGCGGCCGAACTGAGATTCTATAAAGCTGCTATATCCATGCCCTCATTATTTTAGAATAGAATAGAATAGAAACCCTACAGTGCAGAAGGAGGCCATTCGGCCCATCGAGTCTGCACCGACCACAATCCCACCCAGGCCCTACCCCCACATATTTACCCGCTAATCCCTCTAACCTACGCATCCCAGGACTCGAAGGGGCAATTTTTTTTTTTTTAACCTGGCCAATCAACCTAACCCGCACATCTTTGGACTGTGGGAGGAAACCGGAGCACCCGGAGGAAACCCACGCAGACACGAGGAGAATGTGCAAACTCCACACAGACAGTGACCCGAGCCGGGAATCGAACCCGGGACCCTGGAGCTGTGAAGCAGCAGTGCTAACCACTGTGCTACCGTGCCGCCCTCTACAAGACCACCCCTAAGCCTACTCAAGGGAAAAAAGTCCCAGACTATCCAGCCTCTCATTATAACTCAAACCAACAGGGCCCCGTAGTTTAAACTAGATAGGTTGTGGGGAGGGGATAAAAATGAGGTGACTGAGAGTGAGGAAGGTAGCTCGCAAGCAGAGAAGGGTTATGGGCAGTGCAAGAGGGCGGATGGACAGGGAATAGAGAAGGGGAGAGCTCAGACCTAAGGATTGAGATGTGTTTACTTTAATGCCAGGAGTATAGTGAGTAAAGGGGATGAGCTCAGAGCGTGGATCGATGCCTGAAAGTGTGATGTGGTGGCCATTACGGAGACTTGGATGTCTCAGGGACAGGACTGGATACTCCAGGTGCCGGGATTCAGATGTTTCAGGAAGGACAGGGAGGGAGGCAAGAGAGGGGGTGGAGTGTCTGAAATATTAAAAATATTCTGAAACCCTTTCAAAGTGAAATTAAGGAACACTTCTTCACACAAAGGGTGTTCTCGAATCACAGAACAGCAGGAGGCCATTCGGCCCATCATGTCTGCCCCGATCCCGGAAGAGCCACCCAGCGAGTCCCATTCTCCAGCCCTGTCTCCTCAGCCCCCTAAATCAATCACTTTCAAATATGTATCCGCCTCTCTTTTGAATCCTCCTATGGAATCTGCCTCCACCTCTCTCCCAGGCAGCGCATTCCAAATCCTAACAACTCTCCGAGTAAAGAAGTTTCTCCTCATCTCACTCCCAGCTCCCTTTCTGACCATCTTGAAATTGTGACCCCTTCGTCACTGACACACCAACGAGTGGAAACAGAATATCCTTCTTCACCCTGTCAACATTGTTCATCATTCTGAACACCTCGATAAGGTCACCTCTTCACCTTCTCTGCTCCAAGGAGAATAAGGCCAATTTCTCTCATCTTTCCTTGGATCTAAAATCTCTCATTCCTGGAATCATTCTAGTGAATCTCCTTTGCACTCTCTCTCTCTCTCTGCCTCTCTCGAGGACTTTAACGTCCTTCCTTAAATAAGGTGCCCAGAACTGATCCCAGTGCTCCGAATGTGATCTGTCCAATGATTTGTAGAGGTGTAGCATCACTTCCTTGCTTTTATACTCTATGCCTCTCTTTATAAACCCAAGGATCCTATCAGGCTTCTTAACAACTGTTTCATCTTGCCTGGCCACCTTCAGAGAATGAATCACTTGAAACCCAAGGCCCATCTGCTCCTGTAGTCCCCTCAACGTTGTACCATTGAGTCTGTATCGTCTCCCCATGTTTCTTCCACCAAAATGCATTCCCTCCCATTTCGCTGCATTGAAATTTATCTGCCAGGTGTCTGCCCATTTGGCCAACTTGTCCACGTCCCTCTGAAGTCGCTCAGTGTCATCCTCACAATTCACTCTTCTTCCGAGCTCAGCATCATCTGCAAATTTGGAGATTGTGCGTTCAACCCCCGTCGCTGAGCTGTTAATATAAATCAGAAAAAGCAAGGATCCCAACACTGATCCCTGGGGAACACCACTTTCAACTCGTCTCCAGTCTGAGAAATGCCCATCTCTACCTCCCCTCTGTTTCCTATCTCTTACCAAACTTCTAATCCATGCTGCCAAGGACTCATCCATCCCTAATATTTCTCATTTGCTGATTTGCATGTTAGTGGAGCGGTGTAAAAGGCATGCGGAACGCTTGCCTTTTTCAGTCGAGGCATAGATTACAAAAGCAGGGTAGACATGTTGGAGCTGTATAAAACTTTGGTGAGGCCACAGCTGGAGTACTGTGTGCGGTTCTGGTCGCCACATTATAGGGAGGGTGTGAATGGACTGGACAGGATGCAGAGGAGATTCACCAGGATGCATCTGAGCTGGAGTGTTTCAGCTATGAAGAGAGCTATGGGCCACACGGTGGCACAGTTGTTATCACTGCTGCATCACAGCGCCAGGGACCCAGGTTCGATTCCCGGCTTAGGTCACTGTCTGTGTGGAGTCTGCACGTTCTCTCCGTGTCTGCGTGCCTTTCCTCTGGGTGCTGCGGTTTCCTCCCACAGTGTGAATGATGTGCTGGTTAGGGTGCATTGGCCGTGGTAAATTTTCTCTCAGTGTAACCGAACACCAGAGTGTGGCATCTGGGGAATTTTCACAGTAACTTCACAGTGTTAATGCAAGCCTACTTGTGACACTAATAAACAAAATTAAAACTGAGATGTTGAGTAGGCTTGTGTTGTATTCATTGGAGCAGAGAAGACTGGGGGGGCGACCTGATTGAGGTGGACAAGATTATGAGAGACATGAGCAGTGTGGATCGGGAGCAGCTGTTCCCCTTAGTTGAAGGGTCAGTCACGAGGGGACATAGGTTCAAGGTGAGGGGCAGGAGGTTTAGGGGGGATGTGAGGAAAATCTGTTTTACCCACAGGGTGGTGACAGTCTGGAATGCGCTGCCTGGGAGGTTGGTCGAGGCAAGTTGCCTCACACCCTTTAAAAAGTAGCTGGATAAGCACTTGGCACATCATCACATTCAGGGCTATGGGCCAAGTGCTGGTAAATGGGGTGAGGTCGGTATGTTAGGTGGTCCTCACGTGTCGGTGCAGACTCGATGGGCCGAAGGGTCTCTTCTGCACTGTATGAATCTGTGACGAGGAAATGTTTTTAACGTCGTGACTGCTGGTATCTGGAATGTTCTGCCTTGATTCGCTGTAAGGATTCGCATTCCAACCATTATTCATGTAAATTGAGTCTGTGTCTTTATCTGCCCTGTTTGTGAACAGAATTCCCACTCACCTGAAGAAGGGGCTTGGAGCTCCGAAAGCTTGTGTGGCTTTTGCTACCAAATAAAGCTGTTGGACTTTAAGCTGGTGTTGTTAAACTTCTTACTGTGTTTACCCCAGTCCAACGCCGGCATCTCCACATCATGTTCTGCCTGAGTCAGAGGTGGAAGAAGATTCCATCAAGAGGAAATTGAATGGGAAGCTGAAGGGAAAATATTGACAGGGTTACGGGGAGAGGGTGGAGGATTGGGAATAGTGAAACTGCTCTTGCAGTGTGTCGATCCAGGCTTGACGGGCTGAATGGCCTCCTGTGCTGTCCCCATTCTATGATTCACACACAAGTTAACTTCTCAGTGTCTATTAGGCCCCATTCGTTCCTCCATGATCAGTTCCAGCATTTCAAGTTCAGATCCCAGTACTTTTTAGTTGGGGCATTGAGGAGTAAAACAGAAATAGGAATGAGAGTGTCGGTGCGCTTATGTTTTTGTATTTCTGTGTGTGTGTGTGTGAGAGAGAGAGAGACAGTTTCTAAGTGTGTGCAAGTGTCTATTTCAATGTGTGTTTCTGTGTGTGCGATTGTGTTTCTCTGCGTGTGTCTGTGAGTGAGTGTGTGTCTGTGTGTCTCTCTCTCTCTGTGTCTTTGTGCATGTGTGTCTGTGAGTGTGTGTTTGTGTCCCTCTGCGTGTGTGTCCGTGAGTGTCTGTGTGTTTCTCTCTTTGCCTGTGTGTGTGTGTGTCTGTGTGTGTGTCTCTCTCTGTGTCTTTGTGCATGTGTGTCTGTGAGTGTGTGTTTGTGTCTCTCTGCGTGTGTGCGTGTGTCCGTGAGTGTGTGTTTGTGTCTCTGTGTGTGTGTCCGTGAGTGTCTGTGTGCCTCTCTCTTTGTCTGTGTGTGTGTGTGTGTCTGTGTGTGTGTGTGTGTGTGTGTTTGTGATGATCTGTTTGAGTGGTGGAGCAGGCTCGATGGGTCAAATGGCCTCCAACTGAACATATTTGAGATTCAAATACATTGACACACATGCATGCTGACACACACACACACACACAGAGACACACACACAGACACACACACACACAGACACACACACACACAGACACACACACACAGACAGACACACACACACACACATAGACACACACAGACACACACACACACAGACACACACACACACACACACACACAGAAAGATATACACGGTATTGACATATTTATTGACCATTTAATGTGACTGAATGCTACACATCCTGGTTTGCCGATGACACAAAACATTAGACAGCATTGTAAGCAGCGTAGCTGGAAACATCACATTGCAAAGAGTTATTCATATTTTGTACATGGACAAAACTGGTGGAGAGGTTTCAGTGCAGGGAAATGTAAACTGACACAACTTAGATTTAAAAGGGAGAGAACAGCGTACTTTAATAAATGATGAAATGACAGAAACAGTGGAAGCTCCAAATGTCCAGATATTTCACAGCTGGATTCACACAAAACACACAGCAATGGACCTGATATTGCAGAATTGTTGTAAATGTGGTTAATCTCAGTACGGAGGCTGTCTTCATGTTACAATGTTAATCTGATCACTCTCATCAAAACAGGATCAACATTTCTGTACAATGTGAGTGAATCATCAGCTCAAATAGTTCAGGTTCAATGTTTAAAATAACCAGTCACTTTTCTGTGGCTGCTTTGGGAGTGTCAGTGGAATGTAGTTCACAGTAAAGTGTGAACAATTGTATTGGGGAATAATTGGAAGCAGTTTCCATTGAGAGCTTCCTGCATTCTGGAAATGTGTGTGATCCATTCAGAGATAGGAAATGGACGGATGAATAAAGATGCAGTTTGTTGTGAATTACATGAGATTGTCTGCCTTGAAGATTCACAAGTTCCATGTGCTGAGAGAAAGGAATGATTAAACAATGTCGAGAATTCAAATCCTTCAGACAAGTGAAAAAGCAGGAGAACAACTGAATCCACAAACGCTGCCACAGACAGTATTCGAAGCTTCAACTTCATGTTTGAATGGGAAGGGCTGATTGAAATAAACAGGAGGCCACACTGGGATGCTGAGCAATTTGATTCCTGTTTTTCCTAAACTTCAAAATAAAAATCTGTGATGAAACATTCCTTGGACAGAGCAGAGGGAATTTTACTCTGTATTTAGCCCATTACAGTATTTGTGTTGGGAACATTTGATGAACAGTGCAGATTAAACGTTATTCTTAACCGCTGGAATTTAAGTTGGGGGCTGATTTAATCAAACATTGAAAATAATGAGGGAAAGGGAGAGGCTGATAAAGAACAAGTTTTTCTGCTGTCTGGGAACTCCAGGATTTGGGAATATTTGAATGTTAACCTCAGTTTAGAATTTTAGAATTGTAGAAATGGAAACACTGCCAGATGTGGTGTGGAGTTAGTTTGAAACAATCTTCTGCAAATGGCTATTGATGCTCAGTCACTTGTTATTATTGTAAATCTGGGGTTGATAGATTTTCCTCAGTCCAAGGGGTTAAGAGACAGAGAGTTAGATCACAGATCAGCCAGGACCTTATTGAATATTGGAACAGGCTTTCAGGAAGATTGTTCCAGATTCCAAACACCCTCTTGATGAAGTGCTTTTCCTCACTTCACTTCTGATCCATTTCCCCATCATTTAGAATCTGTGCCCTCTAGTTCATGACCATCTCTTGAGAAGGAAGAGTTTCTCACTCTTTAACCTGTGGATACCCCTTAGGATCTTGAACCTCTCTCTTAAGTCTCACCTCAGCCTTCTTTTCTCCAAGGAAAACAGTCCCAACCTCTCCAATCTACCCTCGTAGCTACGGATCTTATTCCCTGGAATCATTCTTGTGAATCTCCTCTGCACTCTCTCCAATGTCTTCACATCCCTCCTCAAGTACGGTGCCCAGAACTGGGCGCAGTCTCCAGATGAGGCCTAACAAGTGTCTTATACAAGTTCAATATGAACTCCTTACTCTTGT
Source organism: Mustelus asterias (assembly GCF_964213995.1). Taxonomy (NCBI): domain Eukaryota; kingdom Metazoa; phylum Chordata; class Chondrichthyes; order Carcharhiniformes; family Triakidae; genus Mustelus; species Mustelus asterias. Next base: position 20,115 of record NW_027590452.1, read on the forward strand.
CCTCAATTCCTCCATTAATAAAAGCTGGGATACCATATACTTCATTTACTGCTCTCTCAAAGTGCCCTGCCACCTTCACTGACGTATGTACATATTAGAATCATAGAATCCCTACAGTGCAGAAGGAGGCCATACAGCCCATCGAGCCTGCGCTGACAACATTCCCACCCAGGCCCTATCCCCGTGATGCAACGTATTTACCCTGATAATACCGGCATGAATTGAGAAATGGTTAACGGACAGAAAACAGAGCTGAGGTACAAATGGGTCATTTTCAGGGTGGCAGGCTGTGACCAGCGGCTTATCACAAGGATCAGTACTCGGGAGCCCAGCTATTCACAATCCATATCATTGATTTGGACGTTTGGGATCAAATGTAATATTTCCCAGTTTGCAGATGACATGAAGGCAGGTGGAAGTGTGAGTTGTGAGGAGGATGTAGACTCTTCAAGGGGATGTGGGAGAGGCTGAATTAGTGGTGAAACCACACACGGAGTGTTGTGGACAGTTTTATCCTCTTACCTAAGGAAAGACATTCTTGTCCGAGAGGGACTTCAATGACATTTCACTGCATTAATTCCTGGGTTGGAGGGATTGTCCTCTGAGGAAGGAAAATAAACTGGACTTTTACTTTAGGCACTTGAGAAGCATGAGAGGTGACCTCATTCAAACTTGGACAATTCTTACAGGGCTCAGCAGGGTCGCGTCATAGAGGTTTACAGCATGGAAACGCGCTTTGGCCCAACTTGTCCATGCCGCCCAGTTTTTACCATTAAGCTAATCACAATTGCCTGTGTTTCGCCCATATCCCTCTATACCAATCTTACCCATGTAACTGTCTAAATGCTTTTTAAAACATAAAATTGTACCCGCCACTACTACTACCTCTGGCAGCTCATTCCAGACACTCACCACCCTCTGTGTGAAAAGAATTGCCCCTCTGGACCCTTTTGTATCTCTCCCCTCTCACCTTAAACCTATGCCCTCTAGTTTTAGACTCCCCTACCTTTGGGAGAAGATATTGACTATCTAGCTGATCTGTGCCCCTCATTATTTTATAGACCTCTATAAAATCACCCCTCAGTCTTCTACGCTACAGGGAAAAAAGTCCCTGTCTGTGCAACCTCTCCTTAAAACCCAAACCATCATGTCCCGGTAGCATCCTAGTAAATCGTTTTTGCACTCTTTCTAGTTTAATAATATCTATTCTAAAATAGGGTGACCAGAACTGTGCACAGTATTCCAAGCGTGGCCTTAACAATGTCTTGTACAACTTCAACAAGACGTCCCAACTCCTGTATTCAATGTTCTGACCAATGAAACCAAGCATGCCGAATGCCTTCTTCACCACTCTGTCCACCTGTGACTCCACTGTCAAGAAGCTATGAACCTGTACCCCGAGATCTCTTTGTTCTATAACTCTCCCCAACCCCCAAACATTAGCTGAGTAGATAGAGGAAGGATGTTTCCGCTGGCTTGGGGGTGGGGGGGGGGGGGGGGGGGAGGGGTGGGGGTGTCTAGAACCATGGCATAGTCGCAGAGTAAGGGGGCAGGACATTTCGGACTGAGATAAGAACATAAGAAACAGGAGCAGGGGTAGGCCATCTAGCCCCTCGAGCCTGCCCCGCCATTCAATAAGATCATGGCTGATCTGAAGTGGATTAGTTCCACTTACCCGCCTGATCCCCATAACCCCTAATTCCCTTACCGATCAGGAATCCATCTCTCCGTGATTTAAACATATTCAACGAGGTAGCCTCCACCACTTCAGTGGGCAGAGAATTCCAGAGATTCACCACCCTCTGAGAGAAGAAGTTCCTCCTCAACTCTGTCCTCAGCTGACCCCCTTTATTTTGAGCCTGTGCCCTCTAGTTCTAGCTTCCTTTCTAAGTGGAAAGAATCTCTCCATCTCTACCCTATCCAGCCCCTTCATTATCTTATAGGTCTCTATAAGATCCCCCCTCAGCCTTCTAAATTCCAACGAGTACAAACCCAATCCGCTCAGTCTCTCCTCATAATCAACACCCCTCATCTCTGGTATCAACCTGGTGAACCTTCTCTGCACTCCCTCCAAGACCAATATATCCTTCCGCAAATAAGGGGACCAATACTGCACACAGTATTCCAGCTGCGGCCTCACCAATGCCCTGTACAGATGCAGCAAGACATCTCTGCTTTTATATTCTATCCCCCTTGCGATATAGGCCAACATCCCATTTGCCTTCCTGATCACCTGTTGCACCTGCAGACTGGGTTTTTGCGTCTCATGCACAAGGACCTCCAGGTCCCTTTGCACAGCAGCATGTTGTAATTTTTTTCCATTTAGATAATAATCCAATTTGCTATTATTTTCTCCAAAGTGAATAAACTCGCATTTGTCAACGTTATACTCCATCTGCCAGATCCTCGCCCACTCACTCAGCCTGTCCAAATCTCTCTGCAGACCTTCTACGCCCTCCGCACGATTCACTTTTCCACTTATCTTTGGGTCGTCTGCAAACTTTGTTACCCTACACTCAGGCCTCTCCTCCAGATCGTCTATATAAATGGTAAATAGTTGAGGCCCCAGTACCGATCCCTGCGGCACGCCACCAGTTACCATCCGCCAACCAGAAAAGCACCCATTTATTCCGACTCTCTGCTTCCTGTGAGGAGGAATTTCTTCCCTCAGAGTCATAGAGTGGTACAGTGAAGAAAAGGCCCTTCGACCCATTGAGTCTGCAGCAACAAGTAACTACCACTGAAGTTGTGCTAATCCAATTTTCCATCTCTTGTACCATATCTTTGAATGTTGTGATGTTTCAAGTGCTCATCCAAATGCTTTTGAAAGGTTGTAAGGTTTCCGACCTCCACTGCCTTCCCAGGCAGTACATTCCTGATTCCCATCACCCGCTGAGTGAATGTTTTTCTCAACTCTCCTCTGAATCTCCTGCCCTTTGCCCTAAAACTATGTCCCCTCATGATTGACCTCTCAACCAAGGGGAACAGCTGTTTCCTATTCACCCTGTCCATACCCCTCATAATCTTATACACCTCAATCAGCCTTCTCTGCTCTAAAGAAAACAATCCAAACCTATCCAGTCTCTCCTTATAGCTCAAATACTCCATTCCAGGCAACTTGCTGCTGAGCCTCCTCTGTACCCCCTCTAGTGCTATCATATCCTTCCTCTGGTGTGGTGACCAGATCTGCACACGGTACTCCAGCTGTGGCCTAACCAACGCTCTGTACAACTCCAACATTAACTCTTTGCTCTTCTACTCTGCGCCATGACTGATAAAAGCAAGTGTCTCATCTGCCTTCTTTACCACTTGATTCACCTGCTCTGCTGCCTTCAGGGATCTGTGAATAATTGCCCAAGATCCATATGTTCCTCTGAGCTTCCCAGTGTCCTGCAACTCATTAAATACTCCCTTGCCTTGTTACTGCTTCCAAAGTGCATCACCTCGCACCTATCAGGGTCAAATACCATCTGCCACTGCTCTGCCTATCTGACCAACCCAGCGATATCTTCCTGTAACCTACAACCTTCTTCACTATGAACCATCCTACCAATCTTGGTGTCATCTGGAACCTTGCTTATCATTGCCCCCACATTATCATCTGTCTCATTTATGTATAACAACAATAAGCCCCCCAGCACGGAGCCTTGTGGTGCACCACTGGACACCGGCCTCCAGCCACTCAAACAGCCTTCCAACACCACCCTTTGTGTCCAACTACTAAACCTGTTTCCGATCCACCTCGCCAAGTTTTCCTGAATTCCATGTGCTTCCAGGATGGTAAATCTTTGGAATTCCCTGTCCCAGGGGGCTGTGGAGGCTCAGTCATCGTTCACAGACTGAGATGGATAGGTTTCTACTGATTAAACATATTGCAAAGTTTCACCATCTGTGACCCCTTGTTCCAGCCTCTCCCCCCCCCCCCCCCCCTCTCCCCACCCCCTCAGCCCCTCAGCTGGAGGAAACAACATCCCTGTATTCAGTCACTCCAGCCCAGTCAGAATTTACACATTTCAATTCGACCCCCTCTCATTCTTCGGAACTCCAGTGAATACAGGCCCAGTCGACTCAATCTCTCCTCATACGACAATCCTGCCATCCCAGGAATCAGTCTGGTGTGCCTCCGCTGCTCTCCCTCTATGGTAAGTGCAGCATTTCATAGTTACAGAGACAAAAACTGTACACAATATTCCAGGTGTGGTCTCACCGAGGGCCTGTACAGCTGCAGTAAGACATCCTTGCCCCTTTCCTCAAGTTCTCTTGCAATGAAGGCCAACATATCATTTGCCTTCCTAACTGTTTGCTGTAGCTGCATGCTTGCTTTCAGTCTCTGGTGTACTGGGACACCCGGTCCCTTTGTATATCAACATTTCCCAATCTATCACCATTTAAATCATCCTCTGCCATTCTGCTTCTCTGTCCGAAGTAGTTAAATTCTCGTTTGTCCACGTTATACAGCATCTGCCGTGCATTTACCCATTCACTCAATTTTCTGAAGTCACTGTGAAACATTTTAACATCCTTCTCACTACTCACATTCCCAACAAGTTTCATGGCATCAGCAAACTTGGAAATATTATTTTTGGTTCCCTCATCCAAATCATTGGTGTACATCTCGTGTGTGTCTCAATGTCAGCTCGGAAACATGTACAGCACAATCCCATCCTGTTTCTGTCTCTCTATGGCTCTGTATCTGTATATATCTCTCTCTGAAATTAGAATAAAGAAAATTACAGCACAAGAACAGGCCCTTTGGCCCTCCAAGCATGCACCAACCATGTGTGAACTAAAACCCCCTCCCCTTCCGGGGACCATATCCCTCTATTCCCATCCTATTCTTGTATTTCTCCAGACGCCCCTTAAAACTCACTATCGTATCTGCTTCCACTCCCTCTCCCAGCAGCGAGTTCCAGGCACCCACCACCCTCTGTGTAAAAAACTTGCCTCGTACGTCTCCTTTAAACCTTGCCCCTCACACCTTAAACCTGTGCCCCCGAGTAATTGACTCTTCAACCCTGGGAAAAAGCTCCTGACTATCCACTCTGTCCATGCCTCTCATAATCTTGTAGACTTCTATCAGGTCACCCCCCTTGCCTCCGTCATTCCAGTGAGAACAAACCAAGTTTCTCCAAACTCTCCTCATAGCTAATGCCCTCCATACTAGGCAACATCCTGGTAAATCTTTTCTGTACCGTCTCCAAAGCCTGCACATCCTTCTAGTAGTGTGGCAACCAGAATTGAACACTATATTCCAAGTGCGGCCTAACAATGGTTCTATAAAGCTGCAACATGGCTTGCCAATTTTTAAACTCAATGCGTGTGGCGTCAAAAGTTTGCTTATTTCCTAAATAACACTGACAACATTTCAAAAGCGCTCCATTGTCGGTGAAACACTTTTGGAAACCCTAAAGCCATGAATAGTACTTTAGAAATGTCCATCCCCCAAGTTGGTGTGAGGACATTCACAGTCAGTGTGTGACTTGGGTCAAAGATAGACCAGCGAGGTCTCTCCCTTAATGACATTGAGTGACTCTTTAGCTTTTTATGATGAGCAGAAGCCTTTCCTCTCTCTTGTGTCTCATTCATTCCAATTCTGTCCCTGACATGAATCAGTTGTGACTTTCTGTAGGAGCTGGAATGTTCTCTCTGGCGACAGAGAATCAATTGAGAGGAGGATCAGGTGTGACCTTTCTCTCCTGGAATCCATCTTTCCTGTTTGTGTCTTGTAGATTGTGTGTGGAGAGAGCAGAGGGAAAAGGCTGAGTGGATTTGTAATGAACAGGGGTTTGCTTTCATTCACAAACTGGAGCTGAAGCCAACATGTGCAGATGTGAAGAATGGAGATCAGAAAAGGACCATGGGTAGAATTGGAGACTATTCTGCCCATCCAGATGTGCTGTCTTTTTGGAAGAGAAATCTAGTTGATCTCTATTTACAGAGGGAGAAGGGATTCCTCCTCCATTATATATCTGTTTAGTTTTAGGCTGTCTGAGTGTGAGTGTTAGTGTGTGTGCATATTTTTCTCAATCTGCCTGTCTCTCAGTCCCCCTGGTCCCAGAATCTGTTTCTCTCTCCACAGATGCTGCCTGACCTGTTTGGTATGTTCTTATTTTCTGTTTCAGTATCTGAGGAGTTGCGTATGGTGCTGAACATTGTGCAATCATCAGCGAACATCCCCACTTCAGACCTTGTGATGGAGGGAAGGTCAGTGATGGAGCAGCTGAAGATGGTTGGGGCCTCGGACACTCACCCTGAGGAACTCCTGCAGGGACGTCCCGGGACTGAGAGGATCGGCTTTGAGATAATCGGCACATTGGGGGAAAGGTTGAAAACCAGAGGATGCTGAATTCAGGTAAATGGCGACAGCGGCAACATGAGGAAATGTTTCTAACGTAGTGAGTGTCCAGTATCTGGAATGTACTGTCTGAGCGTGAGGTGGAAGCAGATTCTATCAAGGACTTCCAGGAGAAGTTGAATGGGAAGCTGAAGGGGAAATATTTACAGGGTGACGGGGAAAGGGTGGAGGAGTGGGAATAGTGACATTGCTCTTGCAGAGTGTCGCACTGGCTTGATGGGGCTGAATGGCCTCCTGTGCTGTCACCGTTCTATGATTCAGATGCAAGTTATCTTCTCAGTGTCTATTAGACCCCACTCTTTCCTCCATGATCAGTTACAGCATTTTAAGTTCAGATCCCAGAACGTTTTATTTGGGGATTTGAGGAGTGATTTGTTTTCCAGCCTGGCCGAGAATTTGATGCTGTAACTGAAGCCACAATTGAATGATTCTGAGGTCAGATTATGATCCACTGAGACACAGCTGGCTCCAAGCTTCCCTGAAAAATGTCGCTGTTGTGTTCCCGGCCAGATGATTTCTCCGTCTTGTGTCGGCCGGCTGTGCCACAAGGATCTGGACTTTGTTCCCAGATGTTCACAATGTTTATCAATGATTTGGATGTGGGGACCTAATGTCATATTTCCAAGTTTGCGGTTGACACAAAGCTCGGTGGGAATGTGAGTTGTGAGGAAAATGCAAAGTGGCTTCAAGAGGATTTGGACAGACATTGTCTCTCAGTGCCTCTCTCAATCTGGCTCTCTCTTTCTCTCACTCTCCTTGACCCTGTCATCTGTTGGTCTCTGCATCTCTCGCTCTCTCTCTCTCTGGGAATCTGTAAAAACATATCCACTAACATGCACACAGACAGAAACATACACACACAAACACACACACATACGCGACTGTGAGAATTGTCACAGATCAATCCCAATATCAGTGAGTAATCTCCAATGCAATAGTTTGTGACCAGGTTGTGCAACATGCATTGAAATGTGGCAATATGGAAGTTGGTTCACTCAGTTGGCTGGACAGCTGGTCTGAGATGCACAAAGTCTCCAACACGTCATGAAAGCCCAACCCTTTCAACCTTTCCCCTGGCCTGAGGTGTGGTAAATCACCGCCAGTGAGTTCTCCCCCTCAAAGGGGAGAGCAGCAGATCGTCATCTGGGACTGTGGTCACTTTCCCTTTACCGACGTTCAACTTTATTTCCCTTCCTCAATTTCTGCTCATCTCCAAGAGACTCGAGCGAAATTCACCCAATCTTTCAACACCAATATTACACACACAATACTGGAGCAATTGGACATTTCACACAACACCCAATAGCTGGTAACAAGACCAAACAAAAACTGTTCCAAACAAGAGTGGTGGCACCAGCTGACCCACACAAATATATAACTTGAAAGGAATATTCGTCTATCCATCCAGCTGACTCTCTTTCTCTGTCTATCTAACAGAGAGATTTTTCAGTGCAGTAACAACTGAAACAGGGTAGAATGTAGGAATAAGAAAGACAGGAACTTGTGTCAAATAAAACTGAGACACAGGTGAGTTGAGTAATGAATGAAACAAGGCCGAACACAGCAGTATCTCCGATGATGCTGAATGTAAGAGAAACAGATCAAATCTATTCCTGGGGAAGTGCAGCAACAGCTTAGAAATTGTCGGGTGTGGTGTAGATAGAGGCATGGCTGCGTGCGTCAATAACTGTGACTTCACTGAGTGCATTGGAAACAGTGACATAGTTGAGTGAAGCAATAACTAAGTAAAGACCAATTGTAGTATATACAGAGGGATGGCCCCATGCATTAAGAAGAGAAACTGTATCTAGTTTATAGGGGTGGTGCAGTGGTTAGCACTGCAGCCTCTCAGCGCCAGGGACCCGGGTTCGATTCCCGACTTGCGTCACTGTCTGTGTGGAGTCTGCATGTTCTCCCCGTGTCTGGGTTTCCTCCGAGTGCTCCGGTTTCCTCCCACAGTCTGAAAGACACGCTGTTCGGTGGATTGGCCATGCTAAATACTACCTCAGTGAAGCCGAACAGCGCCGGAGTGTGGCAACTAGGGGATTTTCACAGCAACTTCATTGCAGTGTTAATGTAAGCCTACTTGTGACACTAATAAATAACATTGAAACTGTATAAAGTGTTATATACACAGATACAGTGCTGAGGTAAAGAGAAATGGAGACATGTTCCACATTCATTACCCAGACATGGTCTAGTTTATTTTTTATAAAGAGTGACATGGTTAAATGCAGTGATAATTGAAGCAGGTTCCCTCCCTAACAGCACTGTGGGTGTACCTACACCACATAGACAGCAGCGGGTTCAAGACGGCAGCTCACCACCACCTTCTCCAGGGCAACTAGGAATGGGCAATAAATGCTGACCTAGCCAGTGACACCCACATCACAAGAATCAATAAATATTCATCTAACCCAGCACATTGTCCAATGAAATATCAATCCATACATGGTATTAATACAGTGAGAACTCAAAAAGGGTTGATTGTAGTGTCCACAGCAACATGGTGTAATGTAGTATTCACTGAGACAACTGAGCGTATAAACAGCGACTGGGTTGAGTGCAGTGATAACTGGGAAAGGAGCGACTGTCCGGGATTCTCCGGCTGTTCACTCGTGGGGAATTCTCTGCTCTCGTTCCCCTGCCTCTGGTTTCCTGCTAGCGTGAGGTGACTTCAATGGGAAATCCCATTGACAGCGACAGGACCAAAAACTCCCTCTGCTAGTGAACGGTGTGTCACCTCTCACTGCCCAGAAAGCTGCTGAGGGGAGACTGGAGGATCCCAGAAACTATGTTAAAAATAGCCATATTGGCAACAGCAGGAAAATATTACATCCCAAACTCAGTAATATTCACAATGATATTCTCCAATCAGCTGAAGGGCAGAGATTACTGATACAAGACCCAGATTGTAATAACAGAGGGAGGTTTAGGGCAGAGATTACTGACACCAGGCCCAGACTGTAATAACTGAGAGAGGTTTAGGGCAGAGTTTGCTGAATCAAGGCCCAGATTGTAATAACTGAGAGAGGTATCGGGCAGAGATTACTGATACCAGGCCCAGATTGTAATAACTGAGAGTGGTTTAGGGCAGAGATTACTGATACAAAGCCCAGATTGTAATGACTGAGAGAGGTTTAGGGCAGAGATTACTGATACCAGGCCCAGATTGTAATAACAGAGAGGTTTAGGGCAAAGTTTGCTGAATCAAGGCCCAGATTGTAATAACTGAGAGAGTTGGAGGGCAGAGATTACTGACACAGTGCCCATATTGTAATAACTGAGAGAGGTTTATGGCAGAGATTACTGATACAAGTCCCAGATTGTAATAACTGAGAGAGGTTTAAGGCAGAGATTACTGATACAACGCCCAGATTGTAATAACTGAGAGAGGTTTCGGTCAGAGATTACTGATACCAGGCCCAGATTGTAATAACTGAGAGAGGTTTCGGGCAGAGTTTACTGATATAAGTCCCAGGTTGTAATAACTGAGAGATGTTTAGGGCAGAGTTTACTGATACAAGGCCCAGATTGTAATAACTGAGAGAGGTTTAGGGCAGAGTTTACTGAATCAAGGCCCAGATTGTAATAACCAAGAGAGGTTTCGGGCAGAGTTTACTGATACAAAGCCCAGATTGTAATAACTGAGCAAGGTTTCGGGCAGAGTTTACCGATTGAAAACCCAGATTGTAATAACTGAGAGAGGTTTAGAGCAGAGATTACTGATACAAGGCCCAGATTGTAATGACTGAGAGAGGTTTCGGGCAGAGATTACTGATACAAGGCCCAGATTGTAATAACTGAGAGAGGTTTCGGGCTAAGTTTACTGATACAAAACCCAGATTGTAATAACTGAGAGAGGTTTAGGGCAGAGATTACTGATACAAAGCCCAGATTGTAAGAACTGAGAGAGGTTTAGGGCAGAGATTACTGATACAAAGCCCAGATTGTAAGAACTGAGAGAGGTTTCAGGCAGAGTTTACTGATACAAGGCCCAGATTGTAATAACTGAGAGAGGTTTCGGGCAGAGTTTACTGATACAAGGCCCAGATTGTAATAACTGAGAGAGGTTTCGGGCAGAGATGACTGATACAAGGCCCAGATTGTAATAACTGAGAGAGGTTTCGGGCAGAGTTTACTGATACCAGGCCCAGATTGTAATAACTGAGAGAGGTTTCAGGCAGAGATTACTGATACAAGGCCCAGATTGTAATAACTGAGTGAGGTTTCGGACAGAGTTTACTGATACAAGGCCCAGATTGTAATAACTGAGAGAGGTTTCGGGCAGAGTTTACTGATACAAGGCCCAGATTGTAATAACTGAGAGAGGTTTCGGGCAGAGTTTACTGATACAAGGCCCAGATTGTAATAACTGAGAGAGGTTTCGGGCAGAGTTTACGGATACAAGGCCCAGATTGTAATAACTGAGAGAGGTTTAGGGCAGAGATTACTGATACAAGGCCCAGATTGTAATAACTGAGAGAGGTTTCGGGCAGAGTTTACGGATACATGATCCCGGCAGGATTTACTGTTTGATAATCCAGCTGTTTGGCCCCGTTATGAGCACACCTTCCATGGCCATCAAGTCCGGAAGTCGGCCTTGAACCCTTGAAGAATGAGAGGCGATCCCATTGAAACAGACTTAAAATTCTTACAGGGTGTGACAGGATGGATGTAGATTGGATGTTTCCCCTGGCTGGTGAGACTAGAACCAGGGGACACAATCTCAGAATCAGGGGCAGACCATTGAAGACTGAGGTGAGGAGGAATTTCTTCACTCAGAGGGTGGTGAATCTTTGGAATTTTCTATTCCAGGGGGATGTGGAAGCCCAATCATTCAGCATGTTCAAGACGCAAATCGATTGTGTGAAATAAAATAGGAATCTGTGTGTGTTTGTGTGTCTGTGTGTGTGTGTGTCTGTGTGTGTTTGTGTGTGTGTCTGTTTGTGTGTGTGTGTGTGTGTGTGTGTATATGTGTGTGTGTGCGTGGACATGTTTCCGTGTGTGTTTATTACTGTGTGCGTCTGAGTGTTACTGGGTGAGAATATCTGTTTCTCTGTGTTTTCATGGAATCCTAGACTCCTACAGTGCAGAAGGAGGCCATTTGGCCCATTGAGTCTGCACCGACCACAATCCCACCCAGGCCCTATCCCCATTACCCCATGCATTTACCCAAGCTAGTCTCCCTGACGCGGAGGGACAATTTAGCACGGCCAATGCACCCGAACCAGAACGTCTTTCAGACTGTAGGAGGAAACCGGGGCACCCGGAGGAAACCCACGCAGACACGGGGAGAACGTGCAAACTCCGCACAGACAGTGACCCAAGCCGGGAACCGAACCCGACTCCCTGGCACTGTGAGGCAGCAGTGCTAACTGTGTGTTTGATGTGTGTGTGTGTGTTTCTGTGTGTGTGTGTGTTTCTGTGTGTTTGTGTGTGTGCTTTTTGTGCGTGTTTTATGTGTGTTTGTGTGTGCGTGCTTTGTGTGTGTGCATGTTTTGTGTGTGTTGGAGTGTGCGTGTTTTGTGTGTGTTGGAGTGTGCGTGCTTTGTGTGTGTTGGTGTGTGCGTGCTTTGTGTGTGTGTGTGTTGGTGTGTGCGTGTTTTGTGTGTGCGTGTTTTGTGTGTGTTGGTGTGTGCGTGTTTTGTGTGTGTGCGTGTTTTGTGTGTGCGTGTTTTGTGTGTGTTGGTGTGTGCGTGTTTTGTGTGTGTGCGTGTTTTGTGTGTGTTGGTGTGCGCGTGTTTTGTGTGTGCGTGTTTGTGTGTGTTGGTGTGTGCGTGCTTTGTGTGTGTGCGTGTTTTGTGTGTGTTGGTGTGTGCGTGTTTTGTGTGCGTACGAGCACCATGATCTGTTTGAATGCTGGTGCAGGATCGATGGGCCAAATGGCCTACACCTGCTCCTATTTTCCTTTGAGATTTAAATACATTGACACACATGCACGCTGACACACACACACAGAAAGATATACACAGTGTTGACGTATTTATTGACCACTTAATGTGACTGAATGCTACACATCCCAGTTTACCAAAGACACACAATATTCAGCAGCATTGTAAACAGCGCAGCTGGAAACATCAAATTGGGGATTTGGTTTGAAAAAGGGTCAAAGCCTCTCTTGCTAAAGGCTGTTTGTCTATATTGTGCTGACAGTGATACACTGCCATCCTCTGCTGCCTGCTGGACATTGCTCCAGCCGCAGAGAGAGTGAAGTACATCAGAAACTCACTGGGAGAGAATGCAGCTTCACACAGTATCCATCCAAAATGACAGGAGCATCAGCACACACACAAGCTCCGTGTGGAGACTGAGAGGGGCTCAGTGTGGAACACAAACCTTCACACTAAACCTGGAAGGACATTGATAAAGAGTTTAAAACAAAACTTCAGCAAATGTTTTGAAACATTTTGGTCCGTGGAAAAGTGCAGTGTGTAAAAAGCTGAAGATGTTTCCATTTCACATCTTCCTGCTTTGGGGAAATGGGAGTTATCTTTGCATTTACAAGGATATGGGGAGGAAGGTGTTTGAATGGACATTCAGCTTTTTGGGTGATTAAAGTGTCAATTTGTTTCCAGAAGCTGTTTACAGTGATTGTCCCGAGAGATTGTATTGTTTCAGTGATGTCGACGTCTCCAATACTTCAGACAGAGGAAGGAAGCAATATACAAAAGGAAAGATTGGGGGAATCACTACATTGAAGGTGTGAGGCCTCATCACTCTCTGTCTGGTTTTGTTCTGAAATCTTTACATTTTTAAACACTGAAACCTCTTGCCCTTGTTGGGAATATCAGTGCGGTTTGAGTAAAAGCAAACACTGATCCCACGCTAAACACCCCCCCAACACAGGACTGAGCAGAGAGTGTGAAATGTGACTGGTGTCAGAGTGGATTGTCAAACTGACAGAAGGGATTTGAAAAATCTCTAAATGATTCATTGATTAAAAACTCTAACATTAATGTCCCGCATCATAAACATCTGCTTCATTATTGTATCTTTCTTTTACAGATCAAGTGATGGGTTGAATTTTGGACGGTGTAGATTTCCCTCAGCTGATTATTAAGATTCCTGATTGACACAAATACAATATCTGCTGTCGGTGACTCCAACAGTGAAATTCTCTCAGTTTATCATTCTGAATCTGTCACTGAGACAATTGTGGGCGGTAGTTCAGTTTTCAGTGTGAAATGTAGAAGGTAACTTTTGTTGTAATGTAATTGTAGTTAATAGTTTTCCTGTAGTTTAAATCTCAGGTATAAATTAATAACTTTTCTCGTTCCTTGTTCACAATTGTTCATTTCCCGTGATGTTGAGCTCTGGTTTTCTCTTTCTGGTGTCTGGTACAGCTGTACAGATATTGGGCAGTTCAGAGCGGGGGGGGTTCTGATCTCATTGTGAAGCTCAAAGGTCAGATTCACTTTTGTTAACTTTAAAATTAATTTTCCTGTCAAATATTCTCTGAATTTGTAAATAAATATTGAATGGAAAATAAAATCTGACTTTGCCAAACTCTCTTTCTGTATTTCTCTGTTGGTGTGTTTATGTGTGTGTCTCTCTGTCTCTATCTCTCTGTGTATCTGTGCGTCTCTCTGTGTATCTGTGCGTCTCTCTGTGTCTCTATCTCTCTGTGTATCTGTGTGTCTCTCTGTTTCTATCTCACTGTGTATCTGTGTGTCTCGCTGTCTCTATCTCTCTGTGTATCTGTGTGTCTCTCTGTCTCTCTGTGTCTCTATCTCTCTGTGTGTCCGTGTGTCTCTCTGTTTCTATCTCTCTGTGTATCTGTGTGTCTCTCTGTGTCTCTATCTCTCTGTGTCTCTATCTGTCTGTGTGTCTCTCTGTCTCTATCTCTCTGTGTATCTGTGTGTCTCTCTGTGTCTCTATCTCTCTGTGTGTCTGTGTGTCTCTCTTTTTCTATCTCTCTGTGTATCTGTGTGTCTCTCTGTGTCTCTATCTCTCTGTGTCTCTATCTCTCTGTGTATCTGTCTCTGTATTTCTCTGTATCTGTGTCTCTCTCTGTATATTTGTATATTTCACTCTGTCTCTGTGTTTGTGTCTCTCTCTTTGTTTCTCTCTGTCTCTATTTCTCTGTATCTGTGTGTCTCTCTGTCTCTGTACTTCTCTGGATCTGTGTCTCTCTCTCTGCCTCTGTGTGTATATCTCTCTATGTATCTGTGTGTGTCTCTCTGTCTCTGCATTTCTCTGTATCTGTCTCTGTCTCTGTGTTTCTCTGTCTCTGTGTGTCTCGATGCTAAGGGCCTAGTATTTCAGGCTCTGACCTGAACCCACAATCTCTCTGACTCTGAGCGAAGATTACTACATTGAAGGTGTGAGGCCTCATCACTTTCTGTCTGGTTTAGTTTTGTAATCTTTACATGTTTAAACACTGAAACCTCTTGCCCTTGTTGGGAATATCACTGCGGTTTGAGAAAAGCAGACACTGATCCCGCACTAAACACCCCCCCAACACAGGACTGAGCAGAGTGTGTGAAATGTGACTGGTGTGAATGTGGATTATCTTTTAAAAGTGGGTAAGAAACACTTCATTTTCAAATCTTTACCCTGCTTCTGTAGCGTCTCAGATTCCACCTAATCTGCACATCTTTGGACTGTGGAAGGAAACCGGGGCACCCGGAGGGAACCCACGCAGACACAGGGAGAATGTGCATACTCAACTCCCAACCGAGAATTGAACCCGGGTTCCTGGTGCTGTGAGGCAGCAGTGCTAAACACTGTCCACCATGTAGCCCTATCCCATGTATTGGGACACGGTGAAAAGTTTTGTTTCTTGCACGCTACACAGACAAAACATACCGTTCATAGAGTCCATTCGGGAGAAGGAGAGGAGAGGGTGCAGAATACAGTGTTGCAGTTACCGATAGGGTATAGAGAAAGATCAGCTTAATGTATGGTAGGTCCACTCAAAAATTAACATTCTGACCAAACACTAAAGCTTTCCACAAAACAAGGCTCACAAATTCAACACCACTTTCCTTTGTCCGCTCTCCCATCATGCTGTGCGCGGAGTCTCTGATCGATGCTAAGGGCCTAGTATTTGAGGCTCTGAGCTGAACCCACAATCTGTCTAATTCTGAGGGAAGATTACTGCCACTCAGATACAGCTGGCTGCAATATCCCCTTGAAATATATCTGTTGTGTACAGAGCCACATGTTTTTTTTCCCCTGTGTCTGCTGTCCTCAAAGAACTATTGAATAATCTAAACATCCGCATTAATGATCACAGAACAAGGCCAACATGGGGGAATCGAGTATCAGGTTTAAAAGTTTATTTATTAGTGTCACAAGTAGGGTTACATTAACACTGCAATGAAGTTACTGTGGAAAATCCGTAGTCGCCATGCTCTGGCGCCTGTTTGGGCAACTTGGGGAGAATTTAGCATGGCTGATACACCTAACCAGCGCGTCTTTCGAACTGTGGGAGGAAACCGCAGCACCCGGTGGAAACCCACGCAGACACGGGGAGAATGTACAAACTCCACACTGACAGTGACCCAAGCCAGGAATCAAACCCGGGTCCCTGGCGCTGTGAGGCAGCAGTGTTAACCACTGTGCTGCCCCTCATCGAAAAATTGTGCAGTTGTGGAATGCACAGGATAGGAGGGATGTGATAGCACTGGAAAAGGTGCAGAGGAGATTCACCAGGATGTTGCCTGGCCTGGAGAGTTTTAGTTCATAGAATCATAGAATCCCTACAGTCCAGAATGAGGCCATTCGACCCATCAAATCTGCACGGACTCTTACCCAGGCTTACCCCGTAACCCCACGTATGTTCCCGCTAATCCCCCTAACCTATACATCGTGGGACCCTCAGGGCAATTTTGCATGGACAATGCACCCGGGGGAAACCCACGCAGACATGGGGAGAATGTGCAAACTCCACACAGACAGTAACCCGAGGCCGGAATTGAACCCGGGTCCCTGGCGCTGTGAGGCAGCAGTGCTAACCACTGTGCTACCGTGCCGCCACTCGAACTGAAGAGAGATTTTATAGACTGAGGGTGTGATCTTACCACCTGTTGACGCCACACTCCCGCTCAGCGAGGTCGGAGAATCTGGTGACTTGCCAAATCTCCTTTCACTGCAGTGGGATGGGAAAATCCTGCCGGCCTGAACAGTGATAAGATTCCACCCTGGGGTTGTTTTCCGTGGAGCAGAGGAGGCTGAGGGGGAACATGATGGAGATGGATAAGATTATGAGGGACATCGATAGAGTAGACGGGAAGAAAGCTTTCCCCTTGGTGGTGGGATCAATGACCAGGGGGTATAGATTTAGGGTAAGGGGCAGGAGGTTTACAGGGGATGTGAGGAAAACCTTTTTCACCCAGAGGGTGGTGGGAGTCTGGAACTCTCTGCCTGAAAGGGTGGTGGAGGCAGAGACCCTCAGAACGTTTAAGAAGTGCTTAGCTATGCATTTGCAATGCCAAGGCTTACCAGGCCGTGAGCCAAGTTGGGTGGTTTGTCTTTGACCGGCACAGATGCAATGGGCCGAAGGGCCTTTTCTGTTCTCTGGACCTCCATTGCTAAAACACAACCTCACTGACCCAGCTTCTGGTCATCCATCCAAATCTCTCCCTCCGCAGCTCGGGGACAAATCCTGCCGCGCAATCTTCCTTTGAAGTGGCTTTGGACATTTCATTCTCCGTGAGGACTTGTCCGGATAGTGGCTGCTGTTGTTGTGTTTGTCTCAGTGTCAGCTCAGAAGCATGGACAACATGTTAGAAATGGCCGTCTCCCAGTGAGTGTGAGGACAGGGCAGGCTTTGAGCGAGGCCTGGGCCGCTCCCTGAAGGACACAGGGCCACCATTGTGCTTTTTGCTGACAAACAGAAAGCTTTCACCTCTCTCTCTCTCTCTCTCTCTCGTGTCTCATCTCACTCACATTCTGCCCCTTCCATTCACTCTGTGCTGCTTTCTGGAGGAGGCTGCCAGCTTTATCCACCACAGAGCATCTGCCAACAAGAACATCAGATGAAACTTTCCATTCCCCAAGTACCTCTTTCCTCTCTGCTCCTCGCTGTCTTTCCAGAGGAAATGGGATGGGAAGCTGATGGGAAAAGATTTGCAGGGCTCCAGGGACAAGGTGGAGCAGTGGGACTGGCTCGATTGCTCTAGCAGAGAGTCGACACCAGCTGAATGGGCTGAATGGCCTCCTTCATTCTGTGGCTATTCTATGGTTGACACACAATAGATAGTCAATATCTTTTCCCAAAGGTAGGGGAGTCTAAAACTCGAGGGCATGGGTTTAAGGTGAGAGGGGGGACATACAAAAGTGTCCAGAGGGGCAATCTTTTCACACAGAGAGTGATGAGCGTCTGGAACAAGCTGCCAAAGGTAGTAGTAGAGACGGACACAATTTTATCTTTTAAAAAGCATTTAGACAGTTACATGGGTAAGATAGATGTAGAGGGATATGGGCCAAATGTGGGGAATTGGGACTCGCTTAGGGGTTAAAAGAAAAAGGTCAAAATGACAAGTTGGGCCAAAGGGCCTGTTTCCCTGCAGTAAACATCTATGACACTATGACAACTTGTCATTTGGGTCTCAACTTCAAGTTTCTAGGTGTCCAGATCACCAACAACCTGTCCTGGTCCCCCCATGCCGACACTATAATTGAGAAAGCCCACCAACACGTCTACTTTCTCAGGAGGCTGAGGAAATTTGGAATGTCAGCTACGACTCTCACCAACTTCTACAGATGCACCATAGAAAGCATCCTTTCTGTATCACGGCTTGGTCTGGTTTCTGCTCTGTCCAAGACTGCAAGAAATTACAAAAGGTCGTGAATGTCGCCCCGTCCATCACGCAGACTAGCCTCGCATTCATTGACTCTGTCTACACTTCCCGCGGCCTTAGAAAAGCAGCCAGCATAATTAAGGACCTCATGCACACATTCTCTCTTCCACCTTCTTCCGTCAGGAAAAAGATACAAAGTCTGAGATCACGTACCAACCGACTCAAGAACTTCCCGGCTGCCCTCAGACTTGTGAATGGACCTGCTACATATTAGATTTATCTTTCTCTACACCCTCCCTATGACTGCAACACTACATTCTGCACCCTCTCTTTTACTTCTCCCCGATGTACTCTATGAACGGTATGTTTTGTCTGTACAGCATACAAGAAACAATACTTTTCACTGTATCCCAATACATGCGACAGTAATAAATCAAATCAAATCAAAATCCTCCCAATTCTTTCCTCCACGATAGGTCGCAGCATTTAAAGAACACGCCCAGGGCCCAGTGCTGAGTCTGAGGGTATCTGACTACAGTAAGGTGAGTGATACAGGAGGGTCTCACTGTCTGAGGGAGGTGAGTCTTAGCCGGGGGGGGTGCGTGAGTGACCCAGGTTAATCTGACACTCCAGGGACAGTTGGAATGGAGCTTTCCCCCGGGCTGTCCCCTCCCCGTGTCTGCGTGGGTTTCCTCCGGGTGCTCCGGTTTCCTCCCACAGTCTGAAAGATGTGCCGGTTAGGGTGCATTGGCCGTGCTAAATTCTCCCTCAGTGTAACCCGAACAGGCGCCGGAGTGTGGGCGACTGGGGGATTCTCACAGTAACTTCATTGTAGTGTTAATGTAAACCTACTTCTGACACTAATAAATAAACTGAAACTGAAGGTCAAGGTGCTGCTGTGACAATGCACTCTTGTTTAAACACTCTGCAATGCTGAGACTGGGAGAAGTGACCAACAGGGGGCAGCATTGCAGCTTCTGTCCCCCTATTGAAACTGGGATTGTTGCTCCATCTGCTGCACAATCCCAACCCCATCCACTGGGGGCAATCTGGACAATGGCTGCAGACAGACCTCACTGCGCGTGCGCCGCAATGACACCCCCAGCCGGCGGCCATCTTGCGTTGCCAAGGGAGACGGCCGGCGGCCCTATTCCGTTGCCAAGGGAGACGGCGGCGGCGACCATCTTGCGTTGCCAGGGGAGACGGCATCAATGCGGCGGCGTCCGCGCGCGCTGACCTCTGGGAGCATTCCCGTCCCGCACATGCGCACAGGCCGCCCCGCCCCCTCGACAAGTCCCCCTGTTGTCCCGCCAACGAGCATGGGGCCGGGCCGGAGTGGGCAAGAGGTGACACTGGGGAGGAGCAGCCCCCCCCCGGGAGCGTTACAGCGACGCCTGGTGGCCAGGAAGGGCAATAGCAGCAGCACAGTCTCTGCCCAAAGGCTTCCCCAGTTCAGCTGCTCAGAGACACTGGGAATGTCTTCAAGTGGAAACTTCAGCTTCTCACATTCACCCCCTGTGTTCAGTCATTGTTTCCTAGGCAACCTCTGTAGTGACATCACAAACAACTTGTTCACATTGAAGGCCATGGCAATCTGGACCATTCGGCTTCAAAGCCATTGAGCTTTGAAACTTCAATTGAAATGTTGGAGATGAGAGTTTATCGATGCAAGTCATGTTGCATGTGGAACGCTCACGATGCCACAATTAGAGCGGTGCAGACATCTCACAGGGTTGTGTGACTGGAGGAGATGTCAGAGACGGGCTGGTTAAATATAGAGGGACAGGGTCTGAAGCTAAGTTTTGGGTAAAAGGTGGCAGTGATGTTGTGACATTAATTTAGCTTCAGGTAGTTGCTGGGGAGGGGGGATAGAGAGGTTGGGGAGCGATGTTTGTATTGGGGCAATCTCTCTCTCTCTCTCATCATGTATATATATCAATCCATCTCTCACTCTCTATCTCTCTTTACCCATTGTGTCCAGAGTCTTGTGAAGGCGCAGACCGGTGGCAGGTCATTGCTGCCGAGGAGGACAGCCTTCAGCGCACTGGACCTGCGTTGCTGCACGGATAGCTCGAGGCACCTCTGCCTCCGACACCATCACCTTCCACACGTGTGTCTCTTCTGGACTGTGTGTGTGTCGTGTGTGACTGGTGGGGACTATACAAAGGGTTGTGAATGAAGCCCAGTCCATCACGCAAACCAGCCTCCCATCCATTGACTGTCTACACTTCCCGCTGCCCCGGAAAAGCAGCCAGCATAATTAAGGACCCCACGCACCTGGACATTCTCTCTTCCACCTTCTTCTGTCGGAAAAATACACAAAGGTCTGAGGTTATGTACCAACCGACTCAAAAACAGCTTCTTCCCTGCTGCCATCAGACTTTTGAATGGATCTGCCTCACACTAAGTTGATCTTTCTCTACACTCTCGCTATGACTGTCACACTATATTCTGCACTCTCTCCTTTCCTTCTCTATGAATGGTATGCCTTGTCTGTATAGTGCACAAGAAACAATACTTTTCACTGTATATTAATGTGATAAGAATAAATCAAGTCAAACTGAAGTGAGTAAAGACATTGATGTATCCACCCTGGTAATGGACAGTGCAGAGGCAGGAAAAGTGCCCGAAACATCAAGGTAAAAGTCCACCCCAGAGGAAATAAGAGCTCCAAGGGTTAATGACAATTAACACTGAGTAGCTGCTCATTTTAATTTAAGGGGCTTCATAGAAATCATAGAAACCCTACAGTGCAGAAGGAGGCCATTCGGCCCATCGAGTCTGCACCGACCACAATCCCACCCAGGCCCGACCCCCACATATTTACCCGCTAACCCCACTAACCTACGCATCTCAGGACTCTCAGGGGCAATTTTTAACCCGGCCAAATCAACCTAACCCGCACATCTTTGGACTGTGGGAGGAAACCGGAGCACCCGGAGGAAACCCACGCAGACACGAGGAGAATGTGCAAACTCCACACAGACAGTGACCCGAGCCGGGAATCGAACCCAGGAGCTGTGAAGCAGCAGTGCTAACCACTGTGCTACCGTGCCGCCCATTGCTGAGACAGAACAAGGTATAACAACGGCAGAGTTCAGGGAAGTTGACAAATTATTTAAAAACACATTATTTAAACCCCCTCAAATGATTCAAATGAGTAGTTTGTGAGTGACGAGATAGACTCAATATTAGAAAACAAAATGAAAGTCCAGAATGAATAAGTTTTGACATCGCTGGAAAGAAATTAAATAAAACTCAATCTGAATGAGATCAGGAGAAACTCCAGGGTTATGAAAAGTTCAAAGACCAAACAGGAGCAGCAAACCATTTTGCTTAAACATCAGAAGTATTTGAATGAAATTCTGAAAATGGTTGAAGAAAATTTGGGCCAATGACCCACAGCAGGTTAGCGTGTGGAAATACTGGGAAAATACCTGGAACAAGAGACTGAGCATTTACAGACAAGAGCTGGGAAATGGAAGTTTTGCCTCGGAGAATAAATGGAACTAAGGAGGATTCTCCAAAAGGACAGTGGTGGCACAGTGGTTACCACTTCTGCCTCACGGCACCAGGGACCCGGGTTCCATTCCCAGCTCGGGTCACTGTCTGTGCGGAGTTGGCACATTCTCCCCGTGTCTTTGTGGGTTTCCTCCGGGTGCTCCGGTTTCCACCCACAGTCCAAAGATGTGCGGGTTGGGTGGATTGGCCATGATAAATTGACCCTTAGCGACAAGCTAGGGTAAATATATGGGGATAGGGCCTGGGTGGGATTGTGGGTTGGTGCAGACACGTTGGGCCGAATGGCCTCCTCTGCACTGCAGGGATTCTATGTATATTGTGGTTTAGACAAAAATACTGTGTTTACCCCAGTCCAACGCCGGCATCTCCACATCATGTTCTGCCTGAGTCAGAGGTGGAAGAAGATTCCATCAAGAGGAAATTGAATGGGAAGCTGAAGGGAAAATATTGACAGGGTTACGGGGAGAGGGTGGAGGATTGGGAATAGTGAAACTGCCCTTGCAGTGTGTCGATCCAGGCTTGACGGGCTGAATGGCCTCCTGTGCTGTCACCATTCTATGATTCACACACAAGTTAACTTCTCAGTGTCTATTAGGCCCCACTCGTTCCTCCATGATCAGTTCCAGCATTTCAAGTTCAGATCCCAGTACTTTTTAGTTGGGGCATTGAGGAGTAAAACAGAAATAGGAATGAGACTGTCGGTGCACTTATGTTTTTGTATTTCTGTGTGTGTGTGTGTGAGAGAGAGACAGTTTCTAAGTGTGTGCAAGTGTCTATTTCAATGTGTGTTTCTGTGTGAGTGAGTGTGTGTCTGTGTGTGTCTCTCTCTCTGTGTCTTTGTGCATGTGTGTCTGTGAGTGTGTGTTTGTGTCCCTCTGCGTGTGTGTCCGTGAGTGTCTGTGTGTTTCTCTCTTTGTCTGTGTGTCTGTGTGTGTGTCTGTGTGTGTGTCTCTCTCTCTGTGTCTTTGTGCATGTGTGTCTGTGAGTGTGTGTTTGTGTCCCTCTGCGTGTGTGTCCGTGAGTGTCTGTGTGTTTCTCTCTTTGTCTGTGTGTGTGTGTGTCTGTGTGTGTGTCTCTCTCTGTGTCTTTGTGCATGTGTGTCTGTGAGTGTGTGTTTGTGTCTCTCTGCGTGTGTGTCCGTGAATGTGTGTTTGTGTCTCTCTGTGTGTGTGTGTCCGTGAGTGTCTGTGTGCCTCTCTCTTTGTCTGTGTGTGTGTGTCTGTGTGTGTGTGTGTGTGTGTGTGTGTTTGTCATGATCTGTTTGAGTGGTGCAGCAGGCTCGATGGGTCAAATGGCCTCCAACTGCACATATTTGAGATTCAAATACATTGACACACATGCATGCTGACACACACACACACACACACACGCACAGACAGACACACACACACTCACACACACAGAGACACACACACACAGACACACACACACACAAACACACAGACAGACAGACACACACACAGACCGACACACACAGACACACACACAGACACACACAGACAGACACAGACACACACACAGACACACTCACACAGACACACACAGACACACACACACACACACACACAGAAAGATATACACAGTATTGACATATTTATTGACCATTTAATGTGACTGAATGCTACACATCCTGGTTTGCCAATGACACAAAACATTAGACAGCATTGTAAGCAGCGCAGCTGGAAACATCACATTGCAAAGAGTTATTCATATTTTGTACATGGACAAAACTGGTGGAGAGGTTTCAGTGCAGGGAAATGTAATTTGACACAACTTAGATTTAAAAGGGATAGAACAGCGTACTTTAATAAATGATGAAATGACAGAAACAGTGGAAGCTCCAAATGTCCAGATATTTCACAGCTGGATTCACACAAAACACACAGCAATGGATCTGATATTGCGGAATTGTTGTAAATGTGGTGAATCTCAGTACGGAGGCTGTCTTCATGTTACAATGTTAATCTGATCACTCTCATCAAAACAGGGTCAACATTTCTGTACAATGTGAGTCAATCATCAGCTCAAATAGTTCAGGTTCAATGTTTAAAATAACGAATCACTTTTCTGTGGCTGCTTTGGGAGTGTCAGTGGAATGTAGTTCACAGTAAAGTGTGAACAATTGTATTGGGGAATAATTGGAAGCAGTTTCCATTGAGAGCTTCCTGCATTCTGGAAATGTGTGTGATCCATTCAGAGATAGGAAATGGACGGATGAATAAAGATGCAGTTTGTTGTGAATTACATGAGATTGTCTGCCTTGAAGATTCACAAGTTCCATGTGCTGAGAGAAAGGAATGATTAAACAATGTCTATAATTCAAATCCTTCAGACAAGTGAAAAAGCAGGAGAACAACTGAATCCACAAACGCTGCCACAGACAGTATTCGAAGCTTCAACTTCATGTTTGAATGTGAAGGGCTGATTGAAATAAACAGGAGGCCACACTGGGATGCTGAGCAATTTGATTCCTGTTTTTCCTCAACTTCAAAATAAAAATCTGTGATGAAACATTCCTTGGACAGAGCAGAGGGGATTTTACTCTGTATTTAGCCCATTACAGTATTTGTGTTGGGAACATTTGATGAACAGTGCAGATTAAACGTTATTCTTAACCGCTGGAATTTAAGTTGGGGGCTGATTTAATCAAACATTGAAAATAATGAGGGAAAGGGAGAGGCTGATAAAGAACAAGTTTTTCTGCTGGCTGGGAACTCCAGGATTTGGGAATATTTGAATGTTAGCCTCAGTTTAGAATTTTAGAATTGTAGAAATGGAAACATTGCCAGATGTGGTGTGGAGTTAGTTTGAAACAATCTTCTGCAAATGGCTATTGATGCTCGGTCACTTGTTATTATTTTAAATCTGGGGTTGATAGATTTTCCTTAGTCCAAGGGGTTAAGAGACAGAGGGTTAGATCCCAGATCAGCCAGGATCTTATTGAATATTGGAACAGGCTTTCAGGAAGATTGTTCCAGATTCCAAACACCCTCTTGATGAAGTGCTTTTCCTCACTTCACTTCTGATCCATTTCCCCATCATTTAGAATCTGTGCCCTCTAGTTCATGACCATCTCTTGAGAGGGAAGAGTTTCTCACTCTTTAACCTGTTGATACCCCTTAGGATCTTGAATCTCTCTCTCAAGTCTCACCTCAGCCTTCTTTTCTCCAAGGAAAACAGTCCCAACCTCTCCAATCTACCCTCGTAGCTACGGATCTTATTCCCTGGAATCATTCTTGTGAATCTCCTCTGCACTCTC